>NC_048235.1:33885984-34061719 GCF_002007445.2 Ailuropoda melanoleuca
TTTCCGTTCCTTTCCTTTCCTTTCCTTTCCTTTCCTTTCCTTTCCTTTCCTTTCCTTTTAACATCTTATTTATTTATTAGAGAGAGGGAGCATGAGCTGGGGGAGGGGCAGAGGGAGAAGCAGACTCCCTGCTGAGCAGGGAGCCTGATTCTATTCCAGGACCCCAAGATCCTGACCTGAGCTGAGCCTAAGGCAGATGCTTAACCGACTGAGCCTCCCAGGCGCTCCTCTGCCTGCCTTTCTGGGGTGGTATGAACATGTGTGATTGGGGTAAGGGCAGCTGGAGATGCTTGCCTTATGCCATTTCTTGCGTGACATTCTGCTCTCTACTCATGGGTCATAGGGCTGTGAGCTGCCCTAATGGAAGGTGTTCCGTAGCCTAGAATAATCAGTAGAACAAAAGCATCACCGTTGAGGCTGCATTTTCCACTGCAGCCAAGCCCTCCTACTCCGAGAAGGTCTAGGATCAGAGGTCCCCAAAGTGTCAGATGCCACACCGGAATTTTCTTTGTAGGTCGCACTTACTCTAGAATGTAGTGGTGTCACCCGGACACATAAACCACCTAGATTGCTTCTCAAGTGGTTGTGGTCCAGCCATATCTGATGGGGGAAATGAACATGTCAGAAGGTTCAGCGAGGCTGGGGCATTGACAGTGTTTTGAGGCTACCAGTATGTATATTTTTAAGACATGAAAAAATACAAAGAGAGAAGGGAGAATCCTGAAAATTTCGGTTATCTGAGTGAAACAATTCAACCCATTAATGTTTTAAACAAAAATATATATTATAATGCAGATGAGATAGTCACAAAATACAGGAGTTTAAAAATATGTATTAATTTGTGGTCTACCGCCTGAAGTATGCCCCAGGGATAGGACACAGATTTATTAAAAGTTGTTTGGTACATATTTTCTTCTACTTCTGTTGGTAACTATCTGTGTAACCTTTTGGGGAAGGAGACACCAAAAGTCTTGGAGGCCCCTCTTGAATGCGAGGCCAAAAACAAACGTGTTCCCTGTTCATAGCCTCACCTTGGGTGAGGCCCAGCCCTGGCCAGTGTTGTTCTTACCAGACATGTGCAGTAAATGACACATTTAAGAAATGTCATCAAAAGACTGAATCAAATATGGACATAAAACCCAGGTTATGAGGACATTTGAAACCATAGGGCAGGGCCCTTCCCTAAAGCGAAGGGACCGATGGACCATCATTTGTGGGCTGGGACAGGTGTGTACCGTACATCCGGAAGGCAGGGGTTCGGTTTGGCCTTTCGTTCACATCAGCACCTTAGAATATCTGATTGCATATTAGGTGCTCAATTAATGCTTTCTTTTTTTTTTCTTTTTTTTTTTTTTTAAAGATTTTATTTATTTATTTGACAGAGATAGAGACAGCCAGCGAGAGAGGGAATACAAGCAGGGGGAGTGGGAGAGGAAGAAGCAGGCTCATAGCAGAGTAGCCTGATGTGGGGCTCGATCCCATAACGCCGGGATCACGCCCTGAGCCGAAGGCAGACGCTTAACCGCTGTGCCACCCAGGCGCCCCTCAATTAATGCTTTCTGAACAAATGAATCCATGCTGAACACCGGTAAGGAGCAATCCTTTTTCTTTTTTAAAAAAAGATACCTAAAATTTCTAGTTTAAAAAGGAGACGGTAGGGGGGACGCCTGGGTGGCTCAGACGGTGAAGCATCTGCCTTCAGCTCAGGTCATGATCCCGGGGTCCTGGGATCAACTCCTGCATCGGGCTCCTTGCTCAGCGGAGAGCCTGCTTCTCCTTCTGCCTGCCGCTCCCCCTGCTTGTGCTTTCTCTCAAATAAATGAATAAAATCTTAAAAAAAAAAAAAAAAGGAGGTGGTGGGAATAAAATCCTTTTCAACATAGGGGACTCCTTTTTCACGTAGGGAAAACACGTGAGACAGGGTCTGCTGCCACATACGGAGCACTTTATTCCAGATGGTGTACTGATTCTTGGGTGTTTGAGGCACGGCACGGCACTGCCTGGCCAGCTTGTTTAAACCCAGAGCTCTTGTTCTCAAGCCCCGTAGCTCTAACACGTCCCCTGCCAGTCTGGGAACCACACTTTGAGAACCTCTGATGTCAGTTTGTAAGGTAGTTGTTGTTTCCATTTCACAGTGGAGGCAACTGACTCGAAGGTCAAACAAACAAACTTGCAGAGATTAAACAGCCAGTGAGCGGCGGGGTTGAGACTGGAGTCTGGCTGGTAGCAATGCCTTACCCCTTACCCCTTATCCCTTACCCCTGCACTGGAAGGTCTCGGAGCATCCGGAAGGCTGGAAAGAGAAAGACTAAGCCCAGCAGGGAGGCAGGTGGGAGAGTTGGAAGAGCGCTGAGTCAGGTTGCCTGGGGGTATTAGGGAGGGGGTGTGGGGTGGGGGTAGGTTGGTCTGAAAGCTTTCCTCCAAAGGAGGAAGACTCTCTCCTCTCTTCTCTGATGCTCGGGGGCTTTAAGTCAATTATCACCGCCTTTGGAATGCTGATCTGCTCTCCAGCCGGTCAGAAGGGTTCTTTGGCATTCAGAAACTTCTGCTCTTTTATTGTCAGACTTTAGAATTTACTTTTGGAATTAAGGTTTATTTTCCTTAGGTTATAGGAATTAGCTCTTGAACCCAAGAAGAGACAGGTTCCTTAACTAACTACTGAATGAAGTTCTTCCTGTGGCATTCAAAACTTTTATCGATGTTATTTGAGCAATCAAGACTGTGTAGATGCCTGAAGGGTACATTTGGAAGTGGCATTTCTTTTATAATGTTAGCCCTTCTCCACTACTCTCTGGCTTCTGCGCCATTTTTAAAAATTTATTTGCCTTGCTAGTTCTCATGTAATAATGCGTCATGAATCAAAAAGGAAAGTGAAGTAAATCCTTCTAGAATACCTGGGCTCCCAGTTTTCTGCCAGTCACAGCCTCTTGGCTTTTCTGTATCCTGCATTCTAAGGCTTCTTGTGGTGAGAGCATGGGTCAGAGAGAAGCATTTATTGAAGGTGCTGGTGGCTGGAGCTCTGGGACCAAAACAGAAGCCCCTCTTCTTTTTTTTTTTTTTTTTTAAGATTTTAATTTTTCATTTGACAGAGACAGCCAGCGAGAGAGGAAGAAGCAGGCTCCTAGTGGAGGAGCCTGATGTGGGGCTCGATCCCAGAACTCCGGGATCGGGCCCTGAGCCGAAGGCAGACGCTTAATGACTGAGCCACCCAGGCGCCCCCAGAAGCCCCTCTTCTTAAGGCAAATTAACGTGAGGTCTCTTGCCTTCCCTCACACCAGAGGGAGCTCTGTGCTCATGGAGGCACGAGGGGGTGGCAGTGAGTAATGCTCTCCTCTTAAGGCCCAGTTGAAAATTAGAATGTTGGTTAGAGCCAGAGGGGGCCGGGAGCTTGTCAGGTCAGTCAGCCTTCCCATTTCACGGGTGAGGAAACTGAGGTCCGAGGGGGGCGGTGAGACTTGCCCAGGGTCACACCGTGAGTGGTAGGGCCAGTTGTCTGAGTGATTTTCACTGAGGTGTTCTTTCCGCTGAACCCAGCCGGTTACATATGTGGTTCAAGCGGAGTTTGGTACTGAGCGGTGTTTACAGGATTTCAGGTCTGGGATGTTGACATTGCCCCGAGTAGTTCTCTCTCCCCCAGAATTCTAATTGTTCAAGATCCCCCAGATTGAGGAAAAGAGTCCTCAGTGTGGATATTGGCCCTTATCGTCCTCCAAGCCTCTGGTCCTGTTTCTTCCACTAGCTCGCTACGAAAGAGCCACACCATCTCAGGTAGAAACATTCCTGAACCGTGTTCTTTCAGTTTCTTAAAACAAAGAGCACTAAATGTTCAGCTTTCATGTTGTGTGTGGAGGAGAGAGAGGAAAATGAATATGTGGTACGTCCATGCGTCTCTCTGGGTCCTCACTGTCCTGCAAATCTGGAACAGACCAGTGGTCCCAGATTTTTAGATTTCATGGGTCAGTACAATTTCCCCCCAGGTTTTGGGAACCTACGTAGGGTTAAGAACTTGTTTTGCCACGTTAAGAACATTTTTTAAAAGCCAACACTGTTCGTTCACTGCCATTACCCTTGTTTTTTATTGTGGTAAAAGTACACACAACATAAAAATGGACCATTTTCATCAGTTTTGAGCGTACAGTTCTGTGGCATTAAGTACGTTCACGTTGTTGTGCCACTGTCACCACTCACTATATGTCTCCAGAACTTTGCACCTTCTCCGGTTGAAACTCTGTTCCTGTTAGACATGAGCTCCCCATTCTCCCCTTCCCCAGCCCCTGGCAACCAGCTTTCTACACCATTTCATTTTAAAAGGATGTTTATCGCCTTTATTCTCATAACGTAAAGATAAGAGGCATTTCTTTCTTTCTTTTTTTTTTTTTTTCTTAAGATTTCAGTTGAGAGAGAGCACGAGAGGGGGAGCAGAGGGACAGGGAGAAGCAGGCTTCCTGCTGAGCAGGCAGCCTGATGCAGGACTCCATCCCAGTGCCCCGGGCATCATGACCTGAGCTGAAGGCAGACGCTTAACCAACTGAGCCACCCAGGCGCCCCAAGAGGCATTTCTTTAACATGGAGAAAAAGTAACCTTACGAAGAGCCCATCCTTTGCCCACTGCAGCTGGTGGTGACCCCCGGACACTGTGTGACCTGGACCCACTATGCCATGATCGAATTGGACAGGGAGGGAAGATGGCAGGTACTCTGGGAGCTGAGAGCTTTGGTGAAGCCTGCCCTCGAGCATCCATTGAGGTTGGGGAGGGGGGGCGAAAAGGCAAATTCTGGAACAGCTGAGTTCTCCACTAATTCATCAGCAAGTTTAGGGAGCTGCAACTTTTTCCTGCCCAGCTGCTGGTGCTTCCTTCCCCAAACAAGCTCGGCTGAGCGTGGGGGAGGGGACGCCCTCCAAGGGGCCCTAGTAGGGGGCGGGGGGGGGGGAGGGCAGTACATTCTTTTCTTTAAGGAAACTGACCGGACTTTAAGGTCAGAGCCCAGCAGAGTGGGAGCTGCAGGGTTACCTCTTGCCTGTTGATTCATCTCACTTTCCTCCTCCCCCACCCTTAATGATCTTTCCATTACAGAGCCCAGACCAGGAAGTGCATGACAGGTCGCAGCTGCAGACACATGGCTGGGAGGCCCGGGCTCAGGGCCAGTGGTGGGAGGGTCTGAGCTCCCCTTCCAGCAGCGGGACTCTGCGAGCACACGCACACACACACGCGCGCACACACACCAGCAAGTTCAGTGGAAGGTGTTCTGTGTTGTAACAGTTGGTGGCTGGTTGTACTTTTGCTTTGAGTGCAGGATGTGATTTTTAAGAAAGGCAGGAGAAGACTTCCGCCTGAGCGTCCAGATCCTCTCCGCTTACAGCCCACGCGAGTGTGCTCCTTGCTGGGTTTGGGGTTCTTTTGGGAGTGTTTTCCATCATTGTGCAGAGGCTCTTCAGCTCCTTTCCCCAAAACAGGACCCATCTAACCTGGCTTTAGAAGCATCCCAGGTGTCCAGGGGAGTTAGTAGGCACAGTATTAATAGCTTCGAAATAATCTGTTTTCCTCTATGTTTCTGTCAAAATGCGAGGTTCCGAACCTCTTTGTGGGGGAGGGTCTAGTTGCAAGAGCGTGAGCTTTGCAAACACAAGGGCCTGGCCTCACAACACAGCGGATGAACAGAGCCTCCTTCATCGGACCGTCTTCATGGGGGACGGCTCCTTCCACATACAAGTTTGCTCAGGAAATGTTAATTTACCCTAAACTGTGTCCTAGGGGGGCAGTTGTCACACAGGAGTTTCTGTCTCCACCGCCAGCTGTGTTGTTGGCTTTCTTCCCTGAATCTGCCATGGCCGGATTCCTCCAGTGCCAAATGTGAAATGGTGACAGAAACTTCTAGGAACAGCGCGCATAGACCGCCCTTCCCCAGAGCTGCAGGGCATCTCCCTTTGCTCTGGGGTGAGTGGTCTCTGCGCTTCCTGCACGACTCAAGTGAACTTTCCTCTTCCCAGAGCCGCTCTTTTCCTCCTGCTAAGGTAGGCGGGAGAGAAGCACAGCGTCCTGAGGCTCGCTTTGGGAAATGGGTCTAGGACGGGGTTGCTCCCCGGCTCCATCCGGAGCGTGTCAGTGAACACTTGGCGCGAGAGCTTTAGCTGGGAGAGAGGGAGAGGGGAAATGTCTTCTAAAACAACTCTTGGGCGCATTCCTTTGTTAATCACTTAATTACAGGCCTTCTCCCCACCGGGAGGGCGCTCTGCCCCTGGTGGGAGGTGGGGAGGACGTGGGGGATGCCGGTGCCGAGGGGAGCGCCGGCCTCAGGAGGGAGAGGACGAAGGTGCCAGGAGGCATCAGGGCACCGGGAGGCATCGGATTGAGGCCTGCACGCAGCTCCAACCCTGGGCTCCGTCCCGACATCGTGTTACCCCTCGCAGCCTCTGTTTGCGAGTTCACGGGGACCTCTCTGGGCCCAGGGCGCTTTCGGCCTGCGTCTCCCGAGTGCGGCTCTGTGCGCCTGGGCCTCCCCCGGCCTAGCTCCCGGGGAGCTGTTTTGGGGGGTCTTGGGCCGGACTCAGGGCCCTGGCTGAGGCTTTGGCCAGCGCAGGCGGCTCGGCACTAAATTACAGTGATGAGGTGGGACACACAAAAGACCGAAATCTTTTTTTAATAAAAACAAAACAAAACTCCGGCCCCAAGCCCCTGGGCTGCTGAATGGCGAGGGCTTCCTGTCAGGATTAGCCGGGCTGCCTGGGCATGTGTGCACTGCCTTTCTCCTCAGGAAATACCTTTAGTAAGCCCCGGTGGGGTCCCCATGGCAACGCGCGAGGGGACCTGCTGACAGAGGCCATTCAGCCCGCCATTGTTCCCTGGCCCCTTTGTCGGGAGCTGTATCGCTGGCCCTCTGGCAAACACAGCAGTTTGCACCGTTTTGTCAGGCTGAATGTGGAGTTTTTACATTTTAATGGGTTCTTCTGGCAGTGGCCCATTTGCATGCAAAATGTTCCCTCTTACTTCTTTCCCTTTTTCTATTAAAAAAAAAAAAATCTACCCTCCAGATCTCCTGGGTCAGGGGACTGGTGAATGCTGCCCGGTCAGGGTGTCAGACCCTGCTAACTGATTTGGTGTTGTGTCCCCCCATCCCACATGCCTCTGCTCCCCCATTTCTGCAGCTTTCCCCGTATGCTGGGGACGTTGTGAATTTAGGGAATCCCCCATTTTTAGGGCTTCCTCCTTACCCCAGCTCTTGTGGGAGGATAGTTGTTCCCCAGGATTTCGGTGAGATCCCCACTCTGGCCCGGCCTTGCCAGAGGAAAGTAAGTTTTCAGTTCCATTTCAAAGCCAAAATAACGTAATAAAAAACTCTGCAGAGGGCTCCCGGAGCCCTGCCGCGCTGTTCTGTGTTCCTTTTAAGTTGCCTTCAAAGCCACCCCGAGTTCCTCCCCCACCCACAATTGCCCCCTCATTTATCTCTGGGGAGTTTGTGCCAAGACTGTAAACATTCCTGGACCACCAGTTCCCCCACGTTCCTGAAGAGAATGACCGTTCTCCCCTAATTTTCTTAACCCAAAAATCCAAAAGCAAACGGATTTCATAGGGATGGCAGAAATCGAGACCCCGTGACAACAGGCCCGGGCTTTGTGGGGGCCCGGCTATCCTTTGGAGTGTGGGACGTAGACGACACCACTCCTGACCGCAGAAGACAGAGAAGATGCATGTTTATGGACCAGCCCACAGCCAAGCAGCATGAAGAAGTGTGAGAAAAAGTCATGAGAATCTGTGTGTCTTGGGAAGGCACATTGAGAACAGGATTGAACACCGCACTTGGGGAGTGAGTTTTCACGTCTGCAGGAGTGCTGGAGAGAGCAGAGGAAAAGGGCATTTTAGGAGAAAGCAAAATAAGAGGGGCAGTATGGCCATCAGCTTGGTGGCAGAGACCGGGAGATTGGACAGCTGAGGTTGGGGGGTGTGGTTGAGGGGCTCCAGATCCTGGAGGGGGAGGACGACATACACCAAGGCCCTCAGGAGTGCGAGGGCATGGAATGCAGGCTGCTGGCGCAGAGAGGTCAGGGTTTGAGGCGCAGGGGCATTCAGGTGTGTGAGCGGGAGAGCTGGCCCAAGGGAAGGGCTGGGGAGCCCCTCTGCCGATGTTCTTAATCTTCTCAGCGAGTCAGGCAGGGGTCATCAGAGGTCATCAGCTCAGTGGTAAACTGTATTCAAAGGTGAGGGTCTCTGGGAGAGAAGGTGTCGGGTGACTGATCCAGAATTGAGCCAGGGACACAGGGAGGGGAGGGGAGGACAGTACTGTCTACCTGTGGCCCAAGGCACATGAAGTACCTCGAGTGGGTCACCTGTCACTCTCCCCAGCGCTGGGTGAAAAATGAGACACTGGAGGGGCCTGGGCCCTGGCAGACCCAACATGGAGAGCCAGTGCTGACCCCTGTTCTGTGACTTTGAGAGAAATCCCTCAATTTGCATTTTTTCGTACTTAAATGGTAATGAACATGAATAAACATGCCTCTTTTTTTTTTCAAGATTTTACTTATTTATTAGAGACAGAGAACTAGCTGTGGGGGAGGGGCAGAGGGAGAAAGAGAGAGAGAGAGAGAGAAAGAAGCAGACTTCCTGTTGAGCAGGGAGCCTGATGCCAGCCTCTCTGTCCCAGGACCTGGAGACAGACCATGATCTGAACCAAAGGCAGCTGCTTAACCAACTGAGCCACTCAGGCGCCCTAAACATGCCTTTTGAAGTATCAAGTGCCATACCAAAACGGCATTATTCTAAGTCCCGAGCCTGTCACTATCATAGTGTCACCCCCCTCCCTTTTCCTTACCTGCCAGATGTGCAGTCTTACCTGCTCAGCTTCAAAGGGTAGATGGGCAAGGACGGGAAAGTACATTCATAAGTTAAAAAGCCCTGAAGTATAAGGTAGAGGTGGTGAGGCTGAGGGAATGAGAAGAGAAGGTCAAAGCAACCAACTTCAGAACCTCGTGCGTGGAGGTGGGAGACATGGGTGCCATGAGACAGCAGCAGGGGCCTGAGCAGAAAGGGTCTCGGTCACTTTTTGGGAGTCAAGGATTGCAAAGGCAAAGTGAAGGTAGAGGCTATTTTCAAAGCAGCAGACCTGGGCTCTGGGTGCAGACTGAAGAGCCAGGCCGCCTGGGTTTGAATCCCAGCTCGGCCACTCACTGACCAGGCGGGCCATCTTGGACACATACTGGGCCTCTTTGTGGCTTGGGGTCCCCTCTGTAAAATGAGGATAATAACAGTACCTACTTCGCAGGGTTGTGGTGTGGACTAAATGAGACCTCTGCTTGGCACATCGGAAGCTTCTCCGTATGTAGGTAGAGATAATAATAGTTAATATCTGCCTCCTAAGGGCTTGAATAGTCTGTCTTAGGAGCTTTCACAGTATACGGGATACAGTAAGCATGCTGTGAATATCGACCAGTATTAGCATTACCGTTTTCAGCATTTTTTTAGGATCCCAAGATAATACGGGGGGAAAACACATAGTAAATTGCAAAGTGCTGTGCAAACATGTTGTGACTCTTCGCCGGGTTCATGTTAAGTTTGTGGGGCTTGGGGACAGTAACTTCCAAACCAAATCGGCCGTTATGGGACCGGGGCTGGTGGCATTTCAAAATACTTTTTCAGGTGTATTTGTCCACGTGGCAGGAAAGGTCTGCATTCATAGTCTGCAGAGAAATGTGTTCCCTGGGACTTCTTTTTTTTTTTTTTTTTTTTTAAAGATTTTATTTATTTATTCGACAGACATAGAGACAGCCAGCGAGAGAGGGAACACAAGCAGGGAGAGTGGGAGAGGAAGAAGCAGGCTCATAGCAGAGGAGCCTGATGTGGGACTCGATCCCATAACGCCAGGATCACGCCCTGAGCTGAAGGCAGATGCTTAACCGCTGTGCCACCCAGGCGCCCCAGCTGTGCCACCCAGGCGCCCCCCTGGGACTTCTTTAATGCTTCTTTCAACCCCACAGGCTGAAAGCATTACTTTTTGCTGTTTTCTTCCATGAACCTCTGGTCCAAGCAGGACATCCTCTAGCCTCACCTCCCATGCCCCTTCATCCCCAGGCACAATCCTGCGTGTAAGCACCCCCATCCTTTTCTGCTCCCCCCAAAGTTATCACTACACATCTAAATTCTTAATTACTTCCTCCCCTTTCCCTACCATTCCGCCTGCTGTCAGCACTGCTGTCTGCTCTGACCACCAGTACTTTTTTTTCCAATTTCTGTGAACTCAGAGCCGGAGTTGAATTGCCGGATCTGGGTTCTCCTGTTCTTCTGCAGTTGCCTGGTGTTGCACTACGAAGTGCTTCACACGTGTCAAAGCGTAATGTAAAGCACGTAAAGCTGATCAGCCCAGTTAGAGCACGGTGTAGGTCTTCTTCGTTTAATCCGTGTCTTCTCCTTGCACAGTAACCAGGGCGCACAGAAGCACCCAGTGGTAGCTCTTTTGAAGAAAGCTCCCTGTCTTCCCCTTGGGTTTTTGGGAACTGGGGTCTCACCTTCTCCTAAGAATGACAAGGTTCGTATGGATTTGGGCCTCCTCACAGGTCCCATTCCCCCACCCTGCACAGTGCCCACGGCTGGCAGAAGACTCAGGGATTTAGAATCCAGCACTTGGCTCTCATCCGATGTACCCAGGGCAGAACTAACTGCCTGCTAGAGGACAGTGGCAGATTTCTGGCCGGCCGTGCCATAAACAAAATGCTACCTCCTGTTGGCTTGTGGGGGGTTACAAAGCCCTGGCATTTTGGAGGAATATAGGAAGGGAAGAGGGACTCAGTAAGGCTCCACTAACATTCATTGTGTTCCTGGACTTGAGAGCACCGTGGGAAACAACGCCCCTCTCCCCCCTTTTCCTAGCTGCTTCCCTGAGGATTACTTAAAAAGTGTGGGTTCCTTATCTGCTCCTGATTTTCTCTGGGGGATGGACAGGTTCTGTTAGAGAAACAAGATGGGATTGGTGATTGGTCTATGAATCCCTTTCACTCTTACTAAAGGGGATCCCGGATCCAGCCTACACAGCCTTCCATGGTGCCCCTGCCACCTGCCCTGTCCTGGGGACCTGACTTGGGACCAGAGGCCTCCTGAGTCTCAGATTCTCGCAGCCAAGCAGGAGCCTTTGTTCACTTCTGTTTTCTGGAGAGTTGGCCAAGGTGTTGGCAGCCTTAATACTCTAGGGATATTCAAGTCCAGCCCTAAGCCTAACCTTCCCGCTCCCAGTGATGAGAACAGTGACCCTGTGCTGTGAGCATCAGAACACAATGCACCTTTTCCCACGATGCACTTTGAACACACTGCACCTCGAGCCTGTAAGAGAGTGTTGTAATCTGACTCCCGGCCAAACACTTCCAGCCTCAGGCGAGGTCATCACAGAATCCAGATACCAAATGTCCTCCGGCCTCTGTTTCCCACCTCATCTCTCAGGAAGCAAGATACAAAAAGCAATTGTTCTGGTTTGCTGCTTTCCTTACAGCATCCCCATTCCAATTAATCAGGTTCTCCAATATTGGAAAGAACCGTGGCTTCAAGTGGCCAAGCAATAAACTGGATTTCTTTTCTTCATCTTCCATGGCCAGCCCAATAAAGGTGTCCACTTCTTTCTTGCTACCTGACACCTAACAAGTATAAGCCTGGCCCATTGGTCTTGACTAGAGAAAGGCCAGCTCAGAGGAACTGGAGCCACAGATACTGGGCCTTTCCCAGTGGGGACGTAAGTGGGGGACGCTAGAAAGACCAAAAGGAGAATGGAGGGTAAGGAATGAATTGTTATAGGCTGCTGGTGAGCATTGTCACCATACATAGGATTCCCCCAGGTCAGGACTGCTCTTCAGGGGAGCAGTGCAGACAGGCAGGGTCCAGGAAACCAGCAAATGCTCCGTTACCTTTCCATCACCTCCTGGAAGAAAGTGGCATTATCCCTTCTTTGTAAATAGAGACGTTGACACAGACAAGAGCACTATTAGCCCTGGAAAAATCCACCATAACCCAAGAGCTGTGGGTTCATTTTTGGTTCCTCTAAAAATTAGCCTTTCCAGGTGCTAAATTCAGCCCAAGACCCATTGGGTGTTTTCCTTTTCTGACATCGTTAGGCACTGCGGAAAAATCATAACAGGCAGTTCTGCTCTGAGTTGCTTGCTGTTTCTTAGGAGAGGAAGACGTGGGCACTTGGGACTGTTTAGGAAACAATAGACCCAAGTGTCCATCAGCCGATAAACAGGTTCATAAAATGTGGTATATCCATACAATGGAATATCATTTGGCCATCAGAAGGAATGAAGGAGTGAGACACGCTGCGGGGTGGAAGAACCTTGAAAGC
This sequence comes from Ailuropoda melanoleuca, assembly GCF_002007445.2. Taxonomy (NCBI): domain Eukaryota; kingdom Metazoa; phylum Chordata; class Mammalia; order Carnivora; family Ursidae; genus Ailuropoda; species Ailuropoda melanoleuca. Next base: position 33,898,296 of record NC_048235.1, read on the forward strand.
GTCAGGTTAAATGAAAGAAGGCGCTCGCAAAAGATCATCTAGCGTATGATTCCATTGATGGGAAACTTCTGGTGCAGGCACATCACAGAGACAAAGGAACAGGGGCTGCCTAGACCTAGGGAAGGGTAGGGGATGGCATGTGACTGCCTGTGGGTATGGGGTTTCTTTTGGGGGTGATAAAAAAAAATGTTCTACGGTTAGATCGTGGGGATGGTTGCATACCTCTGTGAATATACTAAAAAAAAAAACCATTGAACTTACATGCTCTAAATGGGTGAATTTTGTGGTATGTGACTATATCTCAATAAAGATGTTTTTAAAAGAAACAATACAAGATGGTATGTAATCAAGTGTGAATTTGTGTGGTTTGTACAGTAACTTTTACGGACAGTTAGGGTAGCAACACTGGGACCAACAGCGGCCTTCCTGGCCGGCTTCAATGGTGCACTTTGAACCATGTCGGGCGGGGTGGAGGTGGGGAAGGACATCACAACGCTGACAGTCTTGAGCAGAAGTCAGTTTCGCTGCAAGGGAAGAATACTGTTGGTCTGGAGAACAGCCAGCCTTAAAGTGGAAAGTCGGGAGAAGAAGGCTACGTGGGGAGGTGGGAACAGATTTCAAAGAGCCTTGAATGCCAAGCCGGGGTTTTGATTTTATCCTACACACGGTGCAGGATCTTGATCAAGAGAATAAAGGGACAGAGTGCACCAAGGCTTGGAGCATCCGAGTGAGTTTGAAACACCAGCAGCAGGGAAAAGAAAGCTGATCCTTGAGGCTTTTTATACATCCCCGTAGACACGTTGTGTTTGCACATCCTGGTCCAGATGAGCGGGAAATTAGGGATCCAAGCTAGAATCAGCCAGAGCTCGTCTCAGCGGGGCCAGTGTCCCTTTGCTACTTTCTCTTGGGGAAATGCCCGTGTTCTTCTCGCCACCTCTTTGTCCTCGGGACTTGTCAAAATAGGGTTTGATGCCGGAGGCTAAGAATTTGAGTTTACCGACTTTACTGTTTGACCAATGGCTTGAACACATCAGGAGCTGCAAAATATTTAATCAGTGAGGTCACTGGAAGGAGCGGAGATTTGAGCAATAGGAGTGTCTGCTGTTTTCCTTAAGGGTCAAGTCTGAACTGCTTTTCTTCTCCCTTCTTTTGGCAAAACCACAAACCATTAAAAATGGAAAGAATAACTTTTTTTAAGACCCACAAAAGCTTATTTTTAATCAGCTATGTGGTCTGCTCACCTTCGTGGTGTTCTTCTTGACCTGATTCACGAAAATATAAATGAGTGTTAGCCTAGTGGTTTCCAAACCCTTTTGAAGCAGCACCCCCACTTTGGATGACTCATAGTTAGCCAGTATTTAAGACAGGGTTGAAGAGGGTCAGGGCCTACTGCCTTGGCCCCTTTGAGGAAAGGAGCTATTAGTCCCTGGTGCTAGCTGATGCCCAAGGCTCCCATTGTCTTCGTCTGTAAAGGTTCTGGCAGAAACCTGGATACACTTCAGAGTTTGTTACAGTGAGGGTGGAGAAGGAGAAAAGTTTAGAAAGGAAGACACTGAGGAGACAGTGTGTATGTCCTTTTGCATTATTCACAAGCGTTTGTTAGGTAACTTGTGTGTACCAGGCACCGTACTGGGCACTGGGGATTTAAAGGTAAATATGACCTGTCCCCACCCTTGGAACTCCATTGAGGAAGGGGACTTTCCTTCAGTGTGACAGCTGCAGTGGGAGGGCACCTGACCCGGACTAGGAGTTGGAAGAGACTTTGAGGCAGAATCCCCAGCCAGGCAGAGATCGGGAGGGTAGCTGAGAGCCAGCAGGATCCCGAAGGGCAGTGGGGCACAGGGACAGGAGAGAGCGTTTCAGAGGCCCCTGCTTTGGGGATCTGCAAGGTGTCCTGGCTGAGCCTCTGATGGTCAACGGGGTGGGGGGGGTGTTGAAAAAGAAAGAAGGCTCCCAGGGCCGTGGAGCATAAGTCGGGTGGTGGATATGAGCCAAAACAAGTGCAGTTTTTGGTGGGGGGTGGACAGTTGGCAGAAGATGTCGGGAGGGAGCACCTGTGAACGTTCTGGATGGAAATAGAAGCTGCATTTCCCCCTGGTTAGTAAGGGGGGGGTACTCAGGAGCAGGTAACAGGCCAGGGTGGTGGCCTCTGGGGCATGCCTGGCCTCGGACCGCCTTTGTCAGTGTGAGTGCCCAGTTGCTGGTCATGAGAGGGATGGATGGGTGACCGGGTTGCATCAGATCTGTGAGCCGTGGAGCAGCGGGGGTCCAGGGAAGGAGAGGTGAGGGAGTGAACGTGTGTGACAGTGTGTTGGGGGCGGGGGAGGTGGGGGCTTGAGGGGGGAGCCCGGCAGGAGGACGAGGAGAAAGGAGCTTTGTGTGCAAGGGCTGCTGTAGCCAGAGCAAGTGTGGGCTTGGTGGCAGCTGCAGGCCTCCGCTCCTAATAGAGTCAAAAAATCCTCTGGCCCGACACCTGTTAGCCAGAGGTTCCCCTGAGCTGACCTCTCCTCCGGCCGGCTCTCCCACATATGCGTCTTATACATCTGACTCACTGCGGGGCCAGACCCCTCCCTGCTGAATCACTTGACCCCAGAACCCCTGTTGACAAATCACCTTCTCTCTACTTAGGTGGGGGCTGCTGGATTTTGGAGGGACAGGGTTTGCTCAGCTGTTACTAGGGAAAGGGGTGAGGCTGGCCTAAGCCAAAGGAAATGGGGTGTTCTCCAGGGAAGTGGCCATTTCTTGGCAAGGAACCAAGTGTGCGGGGAGGGGCAGTCTGGACACAAAGAAGCCCTGTGGGGGGTGCTGGCCTTGCCCCCTCCCCCGGAGCGAGGGAAACGAAACGTCAAATGCTTAATGCTGCTGTGGCTGCTTCCTGGCTTTGCCTCTTTCTTCTTTTGCCCTTTGGGGGGCGTGGGGTAGAGAAGAGGTAGGGTACCAGGTAGCCAGCTGTCTCCCACTGACCCCTACTGCAGTTCCCGCCTCCTGGCTCCGTAGCCCCTGGGATGTCGCAGCTCAGTGCGGCTAGCTAGCATAACGCCCTTTGTCTCTCTCCCTCTTCCCTCTCCCCTCTTCCTGCCCCATCTCTTGGTTCCTCTTCCCGGCCCCCGTGGGTGGCTGCAGCCCAGCCCTGGGGAGCCCCTGTGGAAGTGGAGTCCTTCCTGGTCCACCCTGGTGACCTGCTGCAGCTCCGCTGTCGGCTGCGGGACGATGTCCAGAGCATCAACTGGCTGCGGGACGGGGTGCAGCTGGTGGAAAGCAACCGTACCCGCATCACGGGGGAGGAGGTGGAGGTGCGGGATTCCGTGCCTGCCGACTCCGGCCTCTACGCTTGTGTGACCAGCAGCCCCTCGGGCAGCGACACCACCTACTTCTCCGTCAATGTCTCAGGTTGGTAGCAAAGCCTGCCCTCACTCTCTCCCTGGATCCCCTCCTCCCACCCTCTCTGCTGGTTTCAGGGGGAGGTGAACCTCCGCCCCTTCCATGATCTGCCCCCCCCTTTGCTTCGGAAACTGCTGCCCACTAACATTGCTCCTCGCCCGCCGCGTGGCTTAGCTCTCAGGGGTGAGCAGGTGGTGCAGGCCTCAGGTCAGAGAGCTGGGCTTCCGGGATCAGCCTCAGAAGCGACCGCTGACACACTTGGATCAGTAAGACACTGGTTTTGTCCACCATAGCTTGCCCGGCTCTCCAGGTGCTACCTGGGGCTCGGCCAGCATCCATTCTGTCCTTCCCTTGCCTTTTGGGCTACTTGGTATTTGGCTCTGGGGTTAGAGCCCCGGGACATGTGGTGAGGTGGGTCCCTACCATGATGGGAGGGGAGCAGGCGCACGGCCATATTCCCAGGCTTCATGGGAAACATCTGTCCTCCAGCTTCGGGGGCTGTATTAAGGGCAGCCGGGGAACCCCAGAGCTCTGTGACTTTGGGAATCTGCCACTTCCAGAACACGACTTTTACACAACTCTAGGGTTAAACGAAGAGCCGAAATTCTCTTTACACCCTGTGTGCAAAGCCCAGGCCGAGGGCTGGGTATCTCCCCTCCTCCAGGCATCATTTAGAACCTGCTCCCAGTTGAAGGACTTGCCTCCCTTATTTCCCTCCAGACCCCCAAAAGCACAGGAGGGACTGGGAAAAGATCTGGCATGAACGCTGTTTGGTGACCACGTGTGTGTCAAGCCTTTTAAAATGGGTGGATACCTGCAGGGACGTGTTGGCAGCTGCGGACTGTGGTGGGCTCCCTATCTGCTCCGATTATGAAGGGCAGCCCCCAAACCTTAGCACATGCATGGTAGAAAAATCCCAACTAGAAATTGTTCAGCCCGTGGCTTTAGAAATAGCTTCTGGCTGTAGTGTGCTAGACCCGTCTGGGTTTCTGAAGAAGGGTACACACAGGGTCCCTGGCTGCTAGTCCTGAGACCCAGCACATCTGGGTGGTGTTGAGTTGAGAGGACCTCTGAACACAAGGTGGAATTTAATTCAAGAGGACCCGCTGCCCCTGATGGAACTGGCCAGTCTCAAGACTTCTGGACAGAAAGGGCACTGCGTTGGGATGGGGAAGGCGGGGGACAGGCATAGAACATGCAGATCTTAAATAAAGCATTTCTGTCCCACAGAGAGACCGTCATTAAGGGCAGAATGGGACTGGGGTCCGGTATGGAGATGGGCATCTGCATTCATCTGTAACTGGACTGGCCTTATGTTCATGGCCGGCTGTTGATAATGGATGAAATCTAGTGAGCCCTTTTCCCTGGAAGGGACCTCAGTGCCCCCTTCTGCTTCCCATAGATGCTCTCCCCTCCTCGGAGGACGACGATGATGATGATGACTCCTCTTCAGAGGAGAAAGAGACAGATAACACCAAACCAAACCGTATGCGTGAGACACTGTTTCCTACCTTACTGCCCTTCGGGCCGGGCGTTGGGTTTGAGTGGGAAGAGGGGGGCTTAGATGATTGTTTGAAGAAGGGAAGGAGAGGGTACATGGGGTCACGATGCCTAGCCATGGGGCCCATGGGTGCCCTGATTAAAGCAGGCATTGTTCCAGGTGTTGGGCAGATAGGTGGGCACCTCCGGGGCCTGGCCTGGCCCCCGCTCCTGAGCCTGACTGGCCCCCTGCCTGTCTCTCTTGGCTTTCCCTGGGCAGCCGTGGCTCCGTACTGGACGTCCCCAGAAAAGATGGAAAAGAAATTGCACGCAGTGCCGGCTGCCAAGACTGTGAAGTTCAAATGCCCTTCCAGTGGGACTCCCAACCCCACGCTGCGCTGGTTGAAAAATGGCAAAGAATTCAAACCTGACCACAGGATTGGAGGGTACAAGGTACGTGTGTGTCTATGACAGTTGGTATAAGAGGAACAGAAGCTGCTTGGAAAATCCTTTTGTGTCATTGTTTAAAGTAATGCTTTCTAACTACGAAAGCAGTGCACTTTAGAAAAATTCCAAATACAAGAAATTGCAAATGAAGCTTTAAAATCTTTTAGTCTTGGGGTGCCTGGGTGGCTTATTAAGTTAAGCATTCAGCTCCGCTCAGGTCATGATCTCAGGGTCGGGAGATCGAGCCCCTCGTCCATACTGGGCATGGAGCCTGCTTGAGATTCTCTCTCTCCCTCTGCCCCCCCCCACCTCAAATGCTCGCTCTTGCTCTCTCAAAAAAATATCTTTCAGGTTTTTTTCTATGTACGTGGTTTTTATATAATCACATTGTATATAGAATTTCTTGTTAATTAACATTATAACATGAGTCTTTTGCCATGTGTTTGAGAGATAATTTTTCATGGCTGCATAGTATTTCATTATTAAAAGGGCTCATAATGTAATGACCTGTTTTGTGATATTTGTCATTTTCTGGTTTTTCACTATTACAAATTATATTGTGGTGATACCTTTGTGCATAAATCTTTGTCGGTGTTTTTAAATGTTCTTCCCCAGGACAGATTGCTAGGAGTGAAGTTACTAGACCAAAGTATAAGCATTTTTTTAAGCCATTGATGCGTATTTCCCATTACCTTTTTCTCCCCCGGTAATTAGGTAATTTTACTCATTCATTTATTTTTTATTACATGAACATTCCTTGAACACATGTCTTTCTAGAAAGTGTACTGGGCAGTAGAGTTCCAAGTCCATCAGGAATATGTGATATTTTATTTATTGTGATATTTGCTTTAATGGAGGATGATGTAATGAGCTGGGGTGTGATTTTATTTTTTAATTTTATTTTATTGTGGCAACAATTGCTTTCCCAAAAGAAAAAATTCATCTTCCCATAGCAGAGTATGAGAATGACAAGTTCACCATACCTGAGCCAACAACTTTGATGACAAAAGTACCTCCCTCTTCTCTTGTGCATTGTTCTGGTAACAGACTTCAGGTTCTCCTGTGTTAATAAGCGATTGCCATTTCCTGCTGTGTGAATTATCTGTTCGTGTCCTTTGCCCAACTGCGTTTCTAGCAAGAACTTCTTCATGCTGATCCCTTCTTTAGACTCTCCAATCATCCTATCCCATCTCACCTCGCTGCTCTTTTCCCATTAATCTTGTATAAGGAAAGGTCGGAATGCGTGGCTGGCTCAGATGGTAAGCGTGCGACTCAGTCACAGGGTTGTGAGTTTGAGCCCCACGCTGGGTATAGAGATGGCTTAAGAAATAATAAAATCTTTTAAAAAGACAAGAAACGTAGAGATCAGGAAAAGTAAGGAAACATTTTAAATTAATTTATCCTGCACTTGCTGTATGCAGGGCGCTGCCATGAGTGGTACAAGGCCCTGTTCCTGCCCACACAGAATTTCCAGTCTGACAGGAGGGCAGGCACCCTTGAACACTGGTCATAAAAAGCAGGCTGTGATCACTGCTTCGGCAGGGGCACAGAGGGACAGTGAGAACCATTCTGACCCAAGGTTGGGCTGGAGGAGATGGTTTTTGGAAGAAGAGGTCAGGGGCAGACCGGGCTGAACTCTTCCAGCCCAGGACGTGAACAGAGGTGCAGAGTGGGAAGTTCCGGGTGTATTTGGGAGAACGCAACAGGTACGTAGGCCAGATCGCAGGTGACCCTGGCTGTTGCAGGCAGACGTCCAGAGCTCCTCATACCTGTGCGCCTGATGTGTTCTTCCAGTGACCGTGGACCGGAGGTGGGGGTGGGGGTGGCTCCGCCCTGTCCTGTGCTCCGGGCTGGGGCTGGAGGGTGAGTGCCACTGGGCACCCATCTCCACGTGGCGTCTTGCCTGCGTTCTCCTCCAGACCCGCAGTGGAGAGCTCTGGTGTGTTTCCCCTCAGGTCCGTTACGCCACCTGGAGCATCATCATGGACTCCGTGGTGCCTTCGGATAAGGGCAACTACACCTGCATCGTGGAGAACGAGTATGGCAGCATCAACCACACCTACCAGCTCGACGTCGTGGGTAAGAAGGTCGCAGCGACAGGGTTAAGGGAGCTTTGAGGAAAGAGAGCAGGGCTTTGAGAAAACGGCCATAGGGTCCAGGCTGGCGTGGGCATTTATGAGCTCTGTCACCTGAAGCCGGCTTCAGCCTGTGTGTACGTTTGGTTGAGAGGATTGGACGTTACTGCGACTCCTGAAGGGTGAAAGGTGCGTGGCTGGTCTCCTGCAGGGGGTGACCGGAGAGGGTGTCGCATAGAGCATCCTGTGGCTGCTGCTCGCGGGCGGTCTGGGTGCTTTACACCCCGGCAGTTCTCACGGGCCCCGCGAGGTCAGCGCTGTGCTCCCCACTCTGCAGAAGAGCAGACTGAGGCTCACGAATGCAGGACTCCAGACCGTGCCAACTGCAGGGCATCACAGGAAACGCTGGAAAGCACAGCACGCCTCTATGTGCTGCTACGGCGGCCCCTTCCTCTTGGAAGCTCTGACCTCATTCTCTAGAGATCTTAGGTAGAGTTGCACGGCCAGAATTCTGTCCTGGCTTTGAGGATGTGGTGTAAAAAGAAGCTTCTGGTCTAGCCAGATAGGACCAGAGATTTGGCATTGCTGCTGAGCTCCTGGTGCTCCTGGTACTGCTCCTCTTGGACCGTGCTTTGAATAGCAAAACGAGTCTTTGTAGTTTTAGTTAGGGAGGTCTGGGAGTGTGACTGAAGTTACAGGGGGTCTCCATTCAAGGCAAGAGAGACTTCGGTGCCTGTGAAAACAGATGCGTTGCCTTGTGGAGGACGTTCCTCATCGCTTGGGACCTTCTTCCCCCTCCCACCTTAGGGTCAGGGGCTGAGGCTCGGCAGAGCCTGGAAATGCTCTGCCCGATGGAAAAGCCAAGGGGGAGCACACTTCTCCTTGGTGGTCTTTGGGACGCCCTCTGTCAGCATTCCGGCCAGGAGCGGGCCGTGGCGGGGCCTGACGAGCCCCTCCTCTCTCTTCCTCCACAGAGCGGTCCCCTCACCGGCCCATCCTGCAGGCAGGGCTGCCTGCCAACAAGACCGTGGCCCTGGGCAGCAATGTGGAGTTCATGTGTAAGGTGTACAGTGACCCACAGCCCCATATCCAGTGGCTGAAGCACATCGAGGTGAATGGGAGTAAGATTGGTCCAGACAACCTGCCTTATGTCCAGATCTTGAAGGTAATTTTGGCCCCAGTGTCCGTGGGCTGGGTGCTGGGAAGGAGACCTGTACCACCCTGGGCCCAAGTTGCAATGGTCGGGCTTAGTGCCGGCGAGCGGGCCGCATCCCTTAGCCTTCAGGCACATGCTGTTTTAAATAGGGGCCTAGGCACATTCCCCAGAGCTAGTGACAGGTCACAGTGGCAGTGCAGTGGGAACTGAGGGCCAGGGGTACAGGGGGTGGGGTGGCCACTCTGGTCTCTAAAGAGCCTTGAGAGTAACTTTGCTCAGGCTTTTGGGTCATCTACTCGGGGAAGGCATTTGGACTCCTGATTTTCCATCGCCTGGGACCAAAGCCTTTCCAGCAAGTGTTTCCCAGATTCTGCCCTATTTCCCAAGTCACATCCTTTCTGGCGAGTGAGTGAGTGATAAGGGCACGACGCTTAGGTGGAGTTGGAAAAGCTTATGTCACAGGTGAATTCTAAACAGCGTCAGGAGTAATGGCCTTCTCTTCCTTTTTCCTCTCACTCCCAGACTTTCATTGTCCCCGAATGCTCCACTAATCCAGGGAAGGTAATTGCCTAATTCCCCCAGGGGATCTCGCAACAAGAAGTAACCAGAGGCTGGGAACATGGTTTTCCTCCTGGTCCCAGAGTTAGACCTTCTCCTCTCCCCTGGCTTGGCCGTCCCAGAGTTTTACTGGCCGTCCCTTCTCTTCACTGCTGGTGCTGAAACCGCTGTGTCAGAAAATGAGGCCGTGGCCTTGGCCCTGGGCTGCCGGCCGCCTTCACAATCCCTGCCCTAGATCCGGAGGAATGGGTCTGACGTAGACAGAACGTGTGGCTGGGGGCGGCAATTTTCTAAGTTTATTTTTCAGTCAGATGCTTTGGGCCTTCAAAGTCAACTTGTTTTGTCCTCCTCAAAAGGGGAAGATGATCCGTCTCACATCTCCCTTGCCTCGGCTCCCTGGGCCTGCCTTAATGTTCCGTGGGAGCAGAGTATGGCCACGTCTCCGTGTGCGCCCCGCTGACTGGCTTGTCGTTGGTTTGTTCTAGCATTCGGGGATTAATAGCTCGGATGCGGAGCTGCTGACCCTGTTCAATGTGACAGAGGCCCAGAGCGGGGAGTATGTGTGTAAGGTTTCCAATTATATTGGTGAAGCTAACCAGTCTGCGTGGCTCACTGTCACCAGACCTGTGGCAAAAGGTAATGGGGAGCTGGAGGGGGCCCTGTGCTGGGAGTTTGACTCAGGCCCCACGCTGCTGGGGCAGATGGGGAAGCCAGCACCCAACTCTCCCTGTTACCCTGCTGTATTTCTAGAGCCCAGAGCCATGGAAAAATACCCGGCCTGGGAGGCTGCTTTGGTTCGGTACTGTGTTGGTGTCCGCTCCCTCTGTGCCTCGTGTGTGCTCCTGGGCTGTGTGCGCTCTTCTGGCGACTGTCCGGCCGCAGGCTGAACAGCAGTGCAGACTGAGGTTTGAGTGGTGAAGAGAAGGGGCCAGGCATCCCCTTGCAAACCAGCAGGCCGTGTGCACGCATGTATGCACGTGCGTGTGTGTGTGTGTGCGCGCACACGTGTGACCGCAGCACCCTTCCATCCCTCCCGTGTGTGCCCTCTGACTTTCTTTACCTGAAACCAAACAGCCCCCCGCCGCCGGGCCCCATTTCTCCATGCTGCCCGCTGCCCGCCCGCATGCTTGGACGGGCCAGGGGCTGCCAGCGTCTGGTGAAGGGTCGTAACCAGCCAGCGGCGTCTCCGGTCTGCGGAGCCCCTCCCTCAGGGTCTCACTGTCTTCCTCTAACAGGTCTCGCTGCCTGGTGGTTTTTGTTTGTTCCTTGTTGCAAAGGAGACGCTGGGGAGCATTTCTTCCTCCGGTTTTTTCCCCCCTTCTCTTCCTCCCTCCCTTTCTCTGTGTCTCTTAGAGGTCTCATGTCCTGTGCTTGTCCATTTTGCTTCCGTTGTCTCTTCTAGACTGCCGGAGTTAATACCACCGACAAAGAGATGGAAGTGCTTCACTTAAGGAATGTCTCCTTTGAGGACGCGGGGGAGTATACGTGCTTGGCGGGTAACTCTATCGGACTCTCCCATCACTCTGCATGGTTGACCGTTTTGGAAGGTATACACTGTACTTCTCCTCTCGATGTCCTGCCCTCGCCACGGGCACGGGGGGAGCATGCATTGCGGGGCTGGGGGAGACCCAGAGCCAGGAGAGGCAGAGGAATGGGCTCTGGGGGCCAGCAGTTGGCCCTGGCAGTTTGTCTAAGCTTGCAGGTCGAATCCTCTCGGCCCTCACGGGAACTGTCCTCGTTTTGCAGGAACACAGAGGCCTCCCAGCTACATACCTGCAGCTGGCTCTCCCCCTTGGCCAATGCAATGCATGCATGGAATCTGGAGTTAACCTGCAGCTGGGCTCTCCTGCAGGGCAGGCTCCTTCCCTCCTTGGGTCCAGCAGCCTTCCCTGACTTGTCCGATCCTTTTTTTGCTGGCTCCAGAGGTCTCAAGAGAGGCCCAGGCCTCCTCTGACCGGATGTAGGCATTCTGTAAAGAGGGGCCTGTTGCTCGTAAGGAACAGCACCAGCGCACCCTGCCGTCCTCTGATCTCGGAGGAGAGGTTCCACCCAGATGCGTGAGCTGGAACTTTTAGTAAGGCCTGACTCGGGAGGCCCCAGGGGACTCCGTGATGCCCGTTTCTCTTCTTTGGCTCCCAAGGGGGAGGCCTGTGTGTCGGGCTGGGAAGGAAGGAGCCTGCCCCCTGCTCGGGTGGTGGGCTGGTCATCGCTGCCTCTTGAGCGTCCTGCACGCGGGCCTGGGCACCGTGCTATTCTTGTTGCTGCTGACACTGCCCTCTTCTCTGTCCCTCTCTCTTCCTCTGCCCTGCCTGGCCAGCAGGGTCTGACAGCAGCCCTGCTTGAGGCAGAGAAGCGTTCTGTTTTTACCCCGTCACTGTCTTTGTCCCGTGTGTGCTCCCATTTGGTTGTCTTCGTTTGTCCATACTGGGGAGAGAGAAAAACAGAAACACTTCTTCCTGTTATCGGCTCTGCTGCCTCCTTGTCAGGCTCCGGGGGTTCCTTTGGGCTCTCTTGGGGTCACACGTAGTGCCTCTCTGGGGAGGTCCCCGGCGCGCCTGCCTCTGTGGCTGGCTGGTGTCTGCAAGAAAGCCATGCCGGGAAGAGGGGCGTTCACGCTGGTGGGGAAGGAGTGTCCGGAAAGCCTCCCCGCCTCTCGTGCGCAAGGGGTGGGTGGGTCCAGCTGGATGGGCTTCTGTGGGAGCGGGCTGAATTCTAAATGGAAGGCGGGAGAAGAGAACAGTGTGCCCTCCCCAATTTTCTAGTTCGGTTTTAGGAGTTTGGGTCTGAGTAGAATTCTTAAGTGCAGCAGAGTTGACATTCTCATCTCAAGCAGTGCAGACGTGGTGGGAGATGAAGTTAGTTTTGGCTGTGGTTTAGCTGGGTACAAATATTTACGTGACTGGCCTGACACAGGCGGCATAGGCTTCCGGAAGGCAAGGACCCAGGACACAGACTGGGTCCCTAGCTCTCCTCCGTCCTTGAACTAGTGGTGCATCACTGTATGCCAGGCTCAGTGATCGTGGAGACGGTGCCCGTGGGCTGTCAGAGACAACAGACTTCTCAGTGGTTTGTCTGTCCCACGGATAGGCGGACACGCGGTGCTGAGGCTCCGCGGAGAAGGGCCAGGTTTCCACGAGGAGACCGAGAAAACCCTTGAGGGTCCCTGGTACCCCTCGAGCCCAGCAGTCCCGCTGAGCAAGGCGGGCTCCTGAATGAATGAGGATGGGCCTCACGTGGCAAGATAGTTCTAGTCCGTCCCCCTTGGGGGGCTCGAGTCAGGATCAGAAGGACTCAGACATCATAGGCTATCTGATCTGCTCAGTGCCAGACCTCAGTCCCAGCAGGGACCTAGCTTGCTTCTTCTCTGCCCTGAAAAGTCTCAGAGGAAAGGAGCTGGGGGCTGTTTTTCTTACGAAGCTGGGCCCCTAGTGGCCTGGGCCCCCAGACCCTGCTAACACCCTGTTCACACTGACTCAGCCCTGGAAGAGAGGCCAGCAGTGATGACCTCGCCCCTGTACCTGGAGATCATCATCTACTGCACGGGGGCCTTCCTCATCTCCTGCATGGTGGGGTCTGTCATCATCTACAAGATGAAGAGTGGCACCAAGAAGAGCGACTTCCACAGCCAGATGGCCGTGCACAAGCTGGCCAAGAGCATCCCTCTGCGCAGACAGGTAACAGAAAGTAGATAGGGGGTTTGCACGCTCCGCACCACCTTCTCTCCCCGTGTCCCCCGGGGCTCCTCCGGGACCTTCGAATGCCCTGCCCTCCCCTCTGTCCCTGGCCGACTCTCTTCCAACCTAGGCCGGGGCAGTGCTCCACAGTTGGGTTCCAAGCTGTTCCAGCCCATGAATTCGGTGCCTACCATATCCCAGCGGCAAGCCCCCTGCTTATCCGGCACCTGGATCGGGAGATGGCACTAGCCAGGCTGAGTGTGCAACTCATGCTGTGCTTTTGAACGGTCCCTGAGGGCCGGTTAGAGGTACAGAGATACAGAGCAGAGCAGAGGACCTGAGCTGGGTGCCAGGATGCCACCCTCCTCTTGTCCAAGGAAGCGGAACAGAGGGGGAAGGCGTGTGAAAGGAGGGAACGTTCATTCGGAGCTCTGCTAATTCTGGAGGGTGCTTTGGGAGTTAGGAAGCCATACTCTGGGGCGCCTGGGTGGCTCAGTCAGTTAAGCGTCTGCCTTCAGCTCAGGTCAAGTCCTGGGATTGAGCCCCACATCAGGCTCCCTGCTCAGCGGGAAGTCTGCTGCTCCCTCTGCCCCTCTCCCCTGCTTGTGCTCGTTCTCACTCGCTCTCTCCAAAATAAATAAAATCTTTAAAAAAAAAAAAAGAAATGCATAATCTGAGGCAGGGTTTTCACAAAGAGTGGGGACAATGATAGGTTATAAAATGTCTGGGAGATAGATTTGGTCTGCTCGTGTTAAAGGCAAGTGAAAAGCCTAGCTGGTGGCAAAAGTCTTGTTTTCGAACTTAGGTCTTCAGACCTCTGGTGGTCTTTCTGTCACTCTGTGTTGGAGAGAGAACATCAGATCACAGATGCATAGCTCTGCTGGTGGTGGAAAGCCCTGACTAGGAGTTGCAGGAATCTGCTAAGCTCAGTCCCCCAACCCCCTCCCCACCCCATCCTCGCTAGAAGGGTGACCCCACGCTTCCCTGTAGGTGTCGGCTGATTCTAGCGCGTCCATGAACTCTGGGGTTCTGCTGGTTCGGCCCTCACGTCTCTCCTCTAGTGGAACCCCCATGCTGGCCGGGGTCTCTGAATACGAGCTTCCCGAAGACCCTCGCTGGGAGCTGCCTCGAGACAGGTAGTAAAGTACTTTAACTCCCAGCCTCTGAGGAAGTCCCCCGCTGGGAGTGAAGATGTGCCAGACGCACCTAGAAAGAACAGTTGACACTTTCCGCTCTCAGTTGGGTGGAATTGGGAGAAGTGGGGATGGGATGTCCCTTCAAGGTTGAAAGTGAGCCCCAACTCACTCCACCCTTTGTTTTCCCAAAAGGCTGGTTTTAGGCAAACCCCTGGGTGAGGGCTGCTTTGGGCAGGTGGTGTTGGCGGAGGCCATTGGGCTGGACAAGGACAAACCCAACCGTGTGACCAAAGTGGCTGTGAAGATGCTGAAGTGTAAGTGATGTTTCCGTCTTTGCCAGAACAAGCCCTGCCTCGTCCAAGCAGACTGTGGGCCTTGGGCCACGTAGAACTCTCTCTCCGGTGCCCTGTCGCAGCCCACACCTGCCGCACGGCCTGCGTAGCATCTCCTGGGCAGGGAGGGGCATTCTGTACCCTGAGATGGCCACAGTCTCACTTTGTTCCTTGGCGTCAGTCTTGGCTCTGGTCAGACGTTTATTCTAGATCCCATTGCTAGCTGGTTTTCTTATCCTGTCCTCCCCCCGCCCCCCAGCACAGATTGCCAGCAGCTCTCATAAGGGGGAAGGGAAAATCGGTTTGGGTGTGAAATGGGGAGGAGAGAAGCAAGTCCCCAAAAACAGGACCTCCTCGAGCATCCACCCCTGCCCATTTCCCCCCCTGCTTTCCTCCTCTCGGCCTCCCTTCCAAGTAAATGAGTCGCGTGGCCTTCTGGTTTGTGTGTAAAGCGGATGCAACAGAGAAAGACCTGTCAGACCTGATCTCGGAAATGGAGATGATGAAGATGATTGGGAAGCACAAGAACATCATCAACCTGCTGGGGGCCTGCACGCAGGACGGTAGGCGCCAGGCGAGGCCGGTGTAGGGCTCAGCCGAGAACCTGGGCCCCCACTCCGGTAGCACTGTCCTGTCGGGGAGAAGATAATCATCAGTGACCAGGCATCTCAGCGACGCCTAGGGAAGGGGGTGAAGAGGGGAGGCCAGTTCAGCAGTAGTTGCAGTTACTTCTCGGGGTCTGGGCTGATGCCCATTGCCGTTCATCTGAGAAGACAGGTGTCTAGATTCATACACATAGTGTGTGGGGGAACCAGGTGAGTCACTGTGGTCTAAACTAGGCCTCCCCCCACCCACCCCCAGCTTTGCTCGGGAACTTCCTGGAGTATGCTGGGAAGAACCGTTTCCCTAGCTTTCTTGGGGTGGTCGAATGAATTCCCCAGGCTCCCTAAAGGTGCAGTTAGGCTTGGGGAACAAACGCATGGTGTGCGGTTGAGGGTGGGGCTTCCTGGGGCCGAACTGAGCTGGGGGCCGGCCCACCCTGATGGCCCGTGCACCCCCGCGCTCCCAGGTCCTTTGTACGTCATCGTGGAGTATGCCTCCAAAGGCAACCTGCGGGAGTACCTGCAGGCCCGGCGGCCTCCTGGGCTGGAGTACTGTTACAACCCCAGCCACAACCCAGAGGAGCAGCTCTCCTCCAAGGACCTGGTCTCCTGCGCCTATCAGGTGGCCCGAGGCATGGAGTATCTTGCCTCCAAGAAGGTATGGCAGCCCACGGTTCCCCCGGGGATAGTCGGGGTGGGAGCAGAGCCTTCCTTGTACTGCACATTCTGACTTTGCATCCTCTGCTGGGGTTGGAGCCCTGGAGCTCCGTCCACCTGTGCTGCCTCAGGCCCTCGGGCGTCAGTCAGGAGAGCCAGTGCAGGTAGCCTCGTGGCCTTTGGGTCAGGCTGGAGACCGGTCACTCTCGCGCTCTCTCTCTCTCTCTCTCTCTCTTTCTTTTACGCCGGGTACCGTTCAGATCTGTGTAGCCCCAGGCAGCTACTTCTAGACCTCCAGATACAGAGAATAATAAGCCCTGTGTTGGGCTTGGTTACAGGGCTCGAAGTCGTGTGTGATGGTGTGAAGTACAGTGTTGGTGCTCGGGGAATGGAGGCTTTGTTGGGGCCCCAGCCCAGGGCGGATATGCTGCAGCTGGGTGGGGGCCAGGGCTTGAGAGCACCCACCTGCCCCGACTGGACAGAAGCATCCAGGTTCAGCCTTCCTGGCTGCGAATGCAGAGCTACGAGTTGGGAGGGGGGCAGCAGGGGAGCCCCGTGCAGACGGTTTGCTCCGGTGATTCAGGGGCCTGGAGCTGGAGGTGCTCCAGTGGCTGGCTTCGAAGTGGAAGAGACGGACGTCCCAGCAGCGGCCTGGAAAGGTCCCGGGGTAGTGGTGGGGCGGGAGGAGGCCCGCATGCTATGTGGCAGCGCCAGTGTTGGAGCTGAGGCCCGGGAGCAGGCTGACAGCCGGCAGCCCCTCACCTGTGTCCCCCTCCTCTCCCCGCAGTGCATACACCGAGACCTGGCCGCCAGGAACGTGCTGGTGACAGAGGACAACGTGATGAAGATCGCAGACTTCGGCCTCGCACGGGACATTCACCACATCGACTACTATAAAAAGACAACCAACGTAAGTGCTGAGGACAGAACGGGGCGCGGGTCCTCGCCCAGGACTCCACTCCATTAGGCTTTGTCCCGCTTCCATCTCTGGGCTGGGACCCGGCACAGGTGGTCCTGCTTGAGGAACGGTGTGGTGGGACGAGCCAAGCACGTGTCCTCTTCCCCACGTCCAGTCCCTTGTGTGCGCCCTGCTTGTCCCCACACCTCCCGGGCCTGGGCTACCCCCAATCTCCCTCGTGCTGCTTACAGGGCCGGCTGCCTGTGAAGTGGATGGCCCCCGAGGCCTTGTTTGACCGGATCTACACCCACCAGAGTGACGTGTGAGTTTGAAAGAAGCAATTGCCAGGGACACATGGGATAGAGAATTCCAGGACAGCAGAGTCCCGCGTGCCCCTCTAGATTGACGGGGGGCTCCTTCCCTCTTGGAGAGAACAAAACCAATCACTGGATGTATCTGCCTACTTTGTTCACTCAGTAGAGGTCAAAAGGCCAGGATGCGCTCCAGCACTGGCCCTTGTGTTCCCCTTCAGAGTCTGTGCGGGCCGGGGGCTGGGGGGGGGGAGGAGATGGAAAGGATTCTAGGCCGGCCTCGCTCTGTGCCCCGAAGACCCAGTGGCACTGTGCTCCTCCACAGCTGGTCTTTTGGGGTGCTCCTGTGGGAAATCTTCACTCTGGGAGGCTCCCCGTATCCTGGCGTGCCTGTGGAGGAGCTTTTCAAGCTGCTGAAGGAGGGTCATCGGATGGACAAGCCCAGTAACTGCACCAATGAGCTGTAAGCAGGGGAAGACACCCGAGGTCCTGAGCCGGGCCCTGGGGGAGGAACGGAGCGAGAGAGGGGCTTTGCTGGATAAAGCAGCCCTGCGTGTGTCCTCCCGCCCCTGACTCGACAACCCTGTCCCAGGTACATGATGATGCGGGATTGCTGGCACGCGGTTCCCTCTCAGAGACCCACCTTCAAGCAGCTGGTGGAAGACCTGGACCGCATTGTGGCCTTGACCTCCAACCAGGTGAGGCTGTCCTGTCCTAGGCCCTCGGGCGCCGGGACGCGGTGCAGCTCGGCGCGTGCGCTGCGGCGGGGAGCGAGTGCCGGATCTTTCGTCTCCCCCTGCACAGGAGTACCTGGACCTGTCCGTGCCCCTGGACCAGTACTCTCCGAGCTTCCCCGACACCCGGAGCTCTACCTGCTCCTCAGGGGAGGATTCCGTCTTCTCTCACGAGCCGTTGCCCGAGGAGCCCTGTCTGCCCCGACACCCGGCCCAGCTTGCCAATGGCGGACTCAAACGACGCTGACTAGCACCCCCGTCCCCCCTGCCCGGACTCCATCATCCGCTGTAACCCTCACCCCCACCCCTCCCCGCGGGACTCCCTGCCTTCCCCTTCGCCCCTATCGTGCTGGCAGGAGCCAGCTGCCTGCCTGAGGCCTTCACCCCATGGAGTTCACCTCTCCCGCTCCTGCTTCCCCTCCTCACAGCCTGCTTGTGAGAGAGAGGAGTGGAGAGGCGGGTACTTGCCCGTGGCCACTTCGTCCCCTCCCACGTGCTGGACCAAGACCCCTCCCCGGCACCTGGCGCTGCCCGAGGGCTGGGGGGCGGAGCGGAGCAGGCATGCCAGCGAGAGCTGACCGGGCCTTCCGGTGTCGGTGGTGTCCGCTTCACGTAAGCCGTGAGCCTGAGCTCTGGTGGCGGGGCCTCGTCCTCGGGGCCGCAGCGGTAGCGAGGGGAGGCCCGGTGCTCCGGGCCTCGGCTGAAGGCAGCCTCTGCTCCAGAGAGATGGTGCCAGGGGCTTATTAATTCCGATACTAACTTGCTTTGCTGACCA
Source organism: Ailuropoda melanoleuca (assembly GCF_002007445.2). Taxonomy (NCBI): domain Eukaryota; kingdom Metazoa; phylum Chordata; class Mammalia; order Carnivora; family Ursidae; genus Ailuropoda; species Ailuropoda melanoleuca. Next base: position 33,916,511 of record NC_048235.1, read on the forward strand.
AATACCTGGTCCCAGAGGATGGGGAGGCAAAGGCTGGGAGCAGTGTCGTGGCCCTGGGGCCCAGCCCCACACTGGGGGCTTTGTACATAGCTATGAAGAAAACACAAAGTGTATAAATCTGAGTATATATTTACATGTCTTTTTAAAAGGGTCGTTACCAGAGATTTACCCATTGGGTAAGATGCTCCTGGTGGCTGGGAGGCATCAGTTGCTATATATTAAAAACAAAGAAAAAAGAAAAAAAAAAAGGAAAATGTTTTTAAAAAGGTCATATATTTTTTGCTACTTTTGCTGTTTTATTTTTTTAAATTATGTTCTAAACCTATTTTCAGTTTAGGTCCCTCAATAAAAATTGCTGCTGCTTCATTTTTATACGGGCTGTGTGACAAGGGAGAGAACGTCAGCCGGAAAGGAGCGAGCCTCCTGGGCCCTGGGGCTGTGTCTGTCCCGAGGGCGCACGAGCTCCCTGCACCTCCCTCCTAACCCGCTTCCCCTCGGTCCTGCACCCAGAGCTCCGGGGCAGACCTCCTGCCTCTCCGATGCTTTTTGGAAAGGCCGGAAGAGATGACGTCTGTGTAGTGGGCAGGGACCTCAGTGCACCCGAGGCACCAGGCCCCGAGCCAGGGCCCCGCCACCGCCCTCAACCACAGATTGTTTCCTGAGAGGAAACTGGTGGGGTTCGGTGGGGTCGGAGGGTCCGAAGGGGAGCTGGGGGCCTACCTGGGAGTAGCCAAGGGGTAGAGCTACAGGGATTTAAGAAGAAAGCTACGGATTACGGGACCAAGGGCCTGCAGAAACTCAAACCAGATCTGCATCTCCCCCTTTATGTGGGTGTGGTTTTGTCTGTGCTTCTATGTGAGGGAAAACCTGTCATCTAAGATCAGTCTGACGTTCGGGCCCCTTGCTTCATGTCTCCCAGCTCAGTCTGGTCATGCTTCTTCCCCCGCCCCTCCACACCATTCTTCCTGTGTCTGTGACCAGACTAAATGTGTCGGAACTATCGCAGGTCTTGGCTTTCTTACAGTTCTTCCTGTACCACCTCCACCCCATCCCCCAGGAAAGGGGAAAAATTCTCTGAATGTTTGGTGTTCGGCTGCTTGGAAATTTTCTTTCTCTGCCACCTGCTGGTGATCACTGCACTCAACAGGCGGATCCCTGCTCCTCAGAACCTCGGCGCCGAATCTGCTAGTACTCTGCCCCCGGCCCCTAAAGCTTACTCTTTGCGGGGTTACCGTGAAATACAGAAGAAAATTCAGTTCGCTTTCATTTCTGCAGAGCAAACAGGATCGCTGCTTTAAGTTTCCTTTCTGAGCTAGCTATTTTGGGGGCAGCTGCAGTGTTGGCCACTGTTGTAAAGTTCTCTCTTATCCTTGTGTGTCTCTGTAAATAAGCGTCTGTCAACATATTACAGTTTGTGTTTGTGTTTAAAGAAGGCGTAATTTGGTGAACAGAGCCAGGAAATGAATTTCTGCTCTTAAAATCATTTGCTTTGAGACCTTAGAGTCGTGTCTTTCCTTGTAAAATATTGGTGATAATTTCTGCCTTAGCCCTCCCTGGAAGCCATGTTGTGTGCGTGGATGGAGGATCTAGAAAGGGCGTTACATGCCTTCGGGAAAGGGCCGGAGAAATACAAGGCACTGTTCCTATAACCGTTATGTCCTTGCTGTTAGTACTCCAATCACCCACAAATTTCCCCAGAGACTGAGCTGGCTGTCAAATAAAAGATAGTAAAATTGACCTGAGAGAAAATGAAATGGCCATTTTACTTAGATAACCAGATTGGGTCTCCCGAGGAAAGGAATCCAGTTTATCTAATGAAGACATCGTGCTGTCAAGGCACTGAATCTGTCTGGTTTCCGGAGGGTTAAAAGATTAGGGCCTGGGATCATCACACCATTAATCAATACCGCCTTTCCACCTTTTCTAATTGCCATGGACTGGGGATCGTCAGTCCCGTGGGCACCACTAATGTACTGTATCGATCCTCCTGTAAGGAAGATGAAGCAAGAAATCAGTCTGAAAGACAGTGAAGCCGCTGTGCCGGACAGCCGCCACTGGGAGGCGCCAGCAGGCCAAAAATTTCCGTCAACATCACCAATCTGCCTCCAAGCCCCGTTAGTCTGACCTTACCAACTGTGAACTGACTGGGAGATCCTTAGCCTAGGTTTTAGCATTACCGTGTATTTCTTTGATGTCGCCAGTGTGAGTGGTATTGTGACTGAAGTACAGAATTAGACGTGGCACAGATGCAGGTCCATAAATGTCAAGCGCCACCAACACCTCCGTGTTGTAGCAAAATTCTCAGTGTGTGAGATGCGGGCCAAATCTGACATCACCACGGAGGTTTGGTTTTAAAAGCTGCCTAAAATCACACCCAGTGAGATGATTAGCCCCTGGCACAGCAAAGGCACAGGCATGGCAGGGAAGGAGAAAGCTTTGCAGCAAGCTGGCATAGCCTTCCACCCCACTCCCTCGTCTGATGGGAGCCAGGGGGGGACGGAAGGGCGGCAGGATTCAGTCTGGGGCAAGTTCTCTCCAGGTTGGCACCTGAGAGCATTCAGGGCCACACATACGACACTGCCCCCCAAATGTTTGTGTTGGAGCCTAGAAGTGACACAAACATGCTGCCACCTGTGGATTTGTCTCTTGCCCCTCAGGGAGGGTTGGGGTTGCTGGTGTGCCGGACCTGATGGTGCACACCTCGTCCCGACTCTTCTTCAGTGACCTCCTGGCGGCAGCTCGAAGTCAAATGCCACAAATCCAGGCACTCCCTGTCCCCCCAGCTAGAGCTGGTTAGTAATCATTTCCCAGAGCACCATTAGCTCGGTCTCAGCACGCGGCTAGATTAACAATGAGCCCAACAGCCAAGAGCTCTAGGTGGTGAGACCAAAGAAACATCTCAGACTAATCCTAAGAACGGGAAGAGGGATATGTCCAGGGTCTCAGAGGCCTAGATGTAGAAAGGGGGTGAGGGACAGCTGGGGCCAGAACTGACCAGGGGCTCTTTGCCCTAACCATTCCCATTCTGCCTTGTGGGGAAACCCAGAACTGTAGAACAGCCCAGCAGTACTTATGAATCATGCAGCTAAAACAGGATTGAACAAGTTAAGTAGCTAATCCCTCGCCCACATTCAACACTTGAAATGTGAGCTAATTAAAAGAAACACCCATCGTTTAAAAAATGGGGAAATTTATTGTTAATCACCTTGCTAGGCCAATGGTGGGATCCACCAAATGCTGCATAGTAGGGATTCTTCATTCTCGAGGAACTGCAGTTCGCGAGCAGGCCACGGTGGGGCTTTTCCTCCGGTGGACAGGAGGCTTAAAAAGCATTGTAAAGTACAGATCCTTGCTGGGAGGCGCCGATGACAGTCCTCACCTAGGTGATCCCAGAGAGGGAGACTGGCGTTGCACTTGGTTTTAAGGACTCCCATCTAACTGCTTTCAATTTCACAGCGAGCAAAGAGAATCAATTTCATCACCCACAAGCCAGACTATCCTTTCTAAGCACTCCCCAAGGGAAGAAAGCTGTTGGTCAGCTGCATGACAATGTATTATGTTAAGTTTTTTCAGGACTGACCATCCTGAAAACACCAAACATAAGTATCGGAACATAATGCTCGTTACTGGGTAGCGCAGGGATAATATCAGACTTTAACCACCCCTGTGACTAACAAATGGTCTTGCTTGTGAAAGACAAACAGACCAGAAAAACATACACCCAGCACAGACAAATGGTTAAGTCCTAAACCCTTAATTATGTTTCCTGGCAAAATGGTGGCTAATGAAAGCCACATGTGCTGGAGGGGTGGCAGCCTTCCAGATTCCCGCAGACTCCGCAGGCCCCAGAGGGGGAGCCTCCGAACAGCAGAGCAGCGGCCAGGCCTTGCTGATCGCCAGTCTGTTGAACTCCCCGTTTTCTTCTCCAAAAAGCTTTTCCTTCTTCAAATCCAGAAAAGCCTTACTGGGGAGTACATCCATTCCATCCCATTAAGGTGCTTTGTTTCCAGGGCTCTATTCCTACCGATGGATCACTGAAAAAGTTAGGTGGTCTCACAGTGCTTTCAGAGTTTCCAAGTTCTTACTCAAGGAATCTAAGGTGCCAAGCTGATTCCATTATGCAAAAAAATTTCCTCCCTTAAAGGACATGCACACGAACGAATATGAAGCTGTTCAAAAATAACATGGGGAGGGGGCTTTACACACAGTTTAGTGGGATGATGTCATGGTACAGAGGAAGTTGGCTTTGCAATTATATTTCTAAATGGTCTCAGCTTGGTCTTGCTGCTGACATCATCTGGAATGGTTACAAGGCCTCAAAGGACTGCCCCACGGACGACATGGCCGATCCTCCGCTTAAACCAGACACAGATCGACTTAGCTGGGCGCTCCTGGATGCCACCGCTGCGGGCAGGAAGCTGACGACAGTGAGCTTCGTCCTCGGGTAGTCCTTATGCTCCCTTTGAATTCGCCTTGCTGTTCTGCGTTGTCTCTTGTGATTTGGCCTGGAGTGTCTAGGTACAAAACAAGGACTTTAGGCACTGCCCACAGTGAGATGTGGAAGTTCTTCAGGAGTCCCTTTTCTATTCTCTTAAATAATGACAGACCACAAAGTCATATCCAAGTTTGCAACTTACCTCGATAATAAAAATTAAAAACACCAGCAAGCAAGGACCCGGGTGTCTGTGTGTTGGCTGGCTCTCTTCTTCACCCTGCAGGGGCCAGTAGAGCCAGTCGGACTCTCCCATGACCCCCCCCTCCTGCCACTTACTGTGTCATGCTTCTGCCCTTGCCCCAAATTCTTTCACCCAAACAGGAAAAGTGGATAGATAAGTAATTTCTTATTTATATACATTTCTCCTAAGATTTAAATTGCTTTCCTGCTAGTATTTCCTGACATCTGAAGCCTGTGTGAAATACACAACATATGGGAACTATTTCCATCTGGCACAAAAGAAAATTAGAATCTGCCTATATTGTAATTAGCTTCTAGACTTCATATGTTTAGGCCTCCTCCACGACTGCATTGGTTGATAAGTTGTTTTTTCTGTTTTTCTGTTTGTGTTTGTTTTTTTGTTTTGTTTTGTTTTGTAGTTGCTTTTGGATAACTGAGTTTTAAAAACGCAGTGGTTATACGACAACGAAAGTTCAGCCTACAACTTCCTGTTTGGATGACAGGAAGAAGTGTGCGGTGTTTTGCAATAGTAACAATTCTAGATTCTCGGTGCCCTTAAAAATAACTAGAGACAAAAGGTGTTCTTTTTTCAGATACTTACAGCTTCTTTAGCAGCAGTGATGGGTCCTTTAGGTAACGGGATAGGTGTGGACGGTGTTATGGGGGATGATGGAACCGGCGGCAGCTGTATAAGTTCTTCATCCTTAAACAGCAGAACTGAGTTGGGTTACTGATTTAAAACCAAATGGATATTAGATTTAGGGTCGCACTGCCGTGACCTCCAGAGACTTGGAACAACCACGTCTTCCCGCACAGGATTCAAGAGGCTAAATCTGGAACCTAATTATATAGAGCCAAACGTTGACCTTTCTTAGAAACAGATCTAATAGTACAATAAATAGTTCTGATTAAAGAACACCATTGTACCGAAATTCAGTTTCAATCAGGGAGTAAAAAATGGATAAATTAACTTATTTTCATTTTTTAAACCTAATGAATCAAAGGAAAAGTAATAGTCTAACCTTAGTTCCCTTCAGTGGAGGTGCCAAATCCACCAGCGTCTCTTTAGATTCAGGAGAACTCGGTGATTCCGCAGGAACATCTGTTTTTGGAGCCTAGGAAGAGGAGTATTTTATATGAAAATCCGCTTTCTGCTATTCCTGCAACTCAAAAGCACTTTTCCAGTAGTTAGTGCTTTCTAGCACAACTTGCTTTCCACTCACTAAAACCCTAACTTCTTCCAACTCTGCCCTTTAGGAGGACGTCTGAAATATGTCCCTGAAGCAGCAACTTAGTATTATTTATCTTGGAGTTTTGAGTGCCCTCTATACAAAAGTTGCTCTCCAATGAGATTCTAGCATTAAAACTCCTCGGTCGGGGCGCTTGGCTGGCTTGGTGGAGCGTGCAACTCTCGCGTTGTGAGTTCAAGCCTCATGTTGGGTGTAGAGATTACTTAAAAAAAAAAAAGTCCCCAGTCATTAACAAGCTACTGATTTGCCAATTCTGGTCCTGTTTTCAGTCTGAAAAAAAAATGTTGCCTTTTCTCAATTACTCATCAGCTTCTAATAGTATTGATATAACTTACTCAAAGTTGACATCTTTATCATTTTTGGTGTCTAACTAAATGATAAGTTTGTCTCATTTATTAAAATGGTAGGCGCTGCTTAATAGAAGTTCCTGTAACATGAGGAAAATGGAAGACATGGTATTCTTAGAATAACTAGCTAACCGATCTTCAAGAACTATAATTAGATTTGAAAAGTAAATATGTCACTGCTCTTTGGAAATAAGTAATTGCTTTGTGTATTTGGGAGGGAAAAGAGCTACATATATCCTAAATTATAGTATATTTAACTTGATGTCTCTAAAGTCTTTACAGAACCTAGCATGCTACTTATTCTCATTTTGTATATGTGGACAACAGAAGTTTAAAAACATGGATTTTTTTTAAAAAAGCAACCAATAAAATGCCTAGGAGCTTGTCATTTTGTCCTTAATTTCTAGGTCTTTCTCCAACATTCCAGAAAGCAACATCTGTCTAAAGTGCTTTTGCCCCTCTAGAATAATTCTGAGAACACAAATTTAGCTTTGAGATATGGTACTATTCCAAGATTTCCTTGCTCCTGAGAGCAGTCTAAGAATGACAAATTCGGTCTGTCTTAAAGACCAAATACAGAGTAAGAACCAGGTAGGCTGCCTTTTAAAAGATGGCCTGGGTTCCAAAATTGCTCCTACTTTCCCTAGAATCCTTCCCGGACAAAGCCCACATCTGATTAGTCTCTGGAGATGTGGAAAGGCGAAGCAAGCAGATGTTCCCGAAAGTACATTTTTCATGCTGGACTTCATCTTGTTTCCTTTAGCTTGTCCAAGGAATCACTAGCAAAACTAAGTTAAAAAGGATGGGTCCCCACTCCAGAGAACTTGGTTTAATCCACTAAACCACATGTGGAGCATCTTCCGTAATGATCTCTCCTTTCTCACACAGGCAGATTGTGACTTAGACATGAAGCCACGAGGCAGAGAAGCGAGAGGCCCCTTCTGACCAGAGCAAGATGTTGTAGTGATCGGGCCAATCCTGGGTTTTTTGGTAAAATGCCAGAGGGGGGAAAAAAAGCTGCCGAATTAAAGGCAACAAAAAATGATGAAGGAAATTAGTGGAAAGAAGACAAAAAAGTTTACATTCTAGATTGGCCTTTCACCGCTTCAAAATTAATGGTAATCTAAACAAATAAAATAGACATGAGAGAAGAGGAACGATTCAGTCTCAGAAGAGCTAGAGTGGTGAAAAAACCACCACAGTCAGCTAATGAAGACTAGGCAGTTAAGGAGAAAGAATAAACTGGATTCCTAAATCGAGCTGGGATAAAGACAGTAAGAGCCCCATAGCTAAAGTTAGTTTTAGCAATTCCAGGGTTTTTTTGTTTTTTTGTTTTTTTTTGGAATTTTTAAAAGATTTTAAAGCCCATTGGACCAAATGCCAAAAGATATTCCAAAAGAAATATTTATCCTAACTGCGAGAGGAAATAAGACATTTGTGGAGAGGCCCCAGTTACAGAAATCCAGATCCCGGGTACTCACCTCCCCGCTTAGTGGTATCTCAATCGGCTTTGGCTTCATATCGATCAGGTAGAAGGTTCTCGACAGAAGCAACAGAGAAGGAGGGACGTTCTCCTTCAGGTGGAGGTCCTGCCACTGGAGAATGAGAGAAGAATAAAACGGGACAGAATCCCAGCATGTCAGAACTGGACATGACCCACCATCTCCGACTGCTTCCCGGGTTTCACAGCCTCCCCAGGCCCCTGGTGGGAACCAGCGGCAGGACAAGGATGAGAACGCCAGTCTCCTGGCTTTGGCACCAGTGTCTGCACTCTGCAGCCCCCTCACGGCAGTGGGACCCTCTGAGTTGGGAGGGAGTGTTCCAGTCAACTCTCAAACCGACTGAGGCTCAAAGTAGCTAAGTATCTCTCTTCGACACAGAGCAGATAAGGGGAAAGAATAAATAAGCCTCACTCATAACCAAGGAAATAAACAGTAAAATGAGGATGAGATGTAATTTTCAAGTACCGAACTGGCCAACCTTTTAAAAAATAGATAGATAGATAGATAGATAGATAGATAGATAGATAGATAGATAAATACACGCACAAGAGAGAAAATTCAAAAAGTCAATAAAATATAATCAATAACAACCTGCCTTCTACACCTATCCTTTAACTACCCTGTTGCCTTCCCTGAAAACCACTTGTTACCAGCTCCTTATATAATCTTCAGAGACATGCTGTGCATCTACAGACACACATTTATATGTTTTTCATTTTCACATAAAAGGTGATATATACACAGTGTTCTGTCCTTTGCTTGTTTTCACTGAAATATCTTGGAGATTGATCCATATCCGTAGCTGCAGAGCTGCCTCCTTTTAAACCGTCTGTAAAGGATTCCATTGTTGCACGGAAATGCCATAATTTGATTATTCTCCTATTTATGAACTTCAGGCTGTTTCCCATCTTTTCCTATTATAAATGATACTGCAATGGATAACCTTATAGATATACTGCACAAGTGAAATTTCTAGATGAAAGTAAATGCGTTTTTAAATTTTGAAAGATTCTGCAGAGGTTTTTATCAGCAATGCACGTGTGCCGCTTTCCCCAACCCTCAACACCACCATCAAATGGATCTTTGCCAACGTAACAGGTGAATGTGATATCTCATAGTTTTATTTTTTTTTTAAGATTTTATTTATTTATTTGACAGAGAGCACAAGCAAGCAGAGAAGCAGGCAGAGGGAGAGGGAGAAACAGGCTCTCTGCTGAGCAAGGAACCTGACGCGGGGCTCGATTCCAGGATCCTGGGATCATGATCCGAGCCAAAGGCAGTCACTTAACCAACTGAGCTACCCTGGCACCCCAAATTTATCTTATTATGAAGTTGAGATGTTTCATAATAATACACAGTCTGAGTATCATATTGTTAGATTAGTATCCTCACTCCTTTCTGGGAAAAATGATACACTCTTTCAAGAAAGCTACTTGACAGCATGAACCCACTTAATACTCTATGTTCAAGAAATAAATGATTTTAAGAACCTTTCTCTACAATATGTTCATCTTCCAGCCAGAGCAGGTCCAACATGTAAAAGGAAATAGCCACCGGACATGGTTTCAAAGTCACGACAGTGGCTCCTATTCCAAAATAATTTGTGTACACTTAATAGCATTTCTTACAGTTACAGGAATGGGAATTGTAATAGGAGTTACTGCTTCCTTTGAAAACATCGATGCTCTGGGGGGCCTGTGGCTCATTCGGTCAAGCGTCCAACTCGGTTTTGGCTCAGGTCATGATCTCACAGTTGTGGGATGGAGCTCCGCCCTGAGCCCCACATCTAGCTCCGCTCTCAGCAGGGAGTTTGCTTAAAATTCTCTCCCTCTGCCCCTCCCCCAACTTGTGTGTGCATGTGTTCTCTAAAATAAATAAATCTTGGGGGAAAAAAAAACATTGATGCTCTTAGTTAAAATATGTTGTTAGTGGGAAAATATTAAACATCTGTTGCCAAAGCTAACACTTTATATTGGCTTGGGGTACTAACTGGAAAGTAGTCCCAGGAGAGCCCTCAGGCAAGGCTTAGACCTCCAGATGGACTCACACACGATCGGCCTTGGATTCGAGATTCTGCCCGGGACCTTAAAATACCTGGAGTATGCAAAATTCTAAGGTGGTCCCAAGATTCCTAGTCCCGAGTGTACCCACACCTCCTCCCAGTTATTCAAACATGAATCTAGGTGCTGCCATGAGGGATTTTGCAGAAATAATTAGGATCCTAAGTCAGTAGATGGGAAAGCAGGAAGTTATCTGAGTAGGTCTCTCCTCATCCCATGAGGCCTTTAACTCTGGAGCTAGAGGTCAAAAAGGGGAAGTCTGAGATGTGAAGCCTATGGGGGGGCTAGTACGTGAGCTCTCCATTGCTGGCTTTGCAGATGGACGGGGCCTGGAGGTAAGGAATGCAGGGGGCCTGCAGGGCTGGGCAGCCTGGGGCTGCCACCCAGATAGGAAATGGGACCTCAGTCCTACAGCTGCAAGAAACAATTCAGCCAACAAACCGAATGAGCCTGGAAGTGGAGTCTTCCCCCAGAGCCTCCAGAAAAAACACAGCCTGCCCTTCTGACTGACAGAACTTGTAAACTAATAAACGGGTGCTGTTTTCAGCCTCTAAGTTTGTGGTAGTTTTTTATGCAGCAATAGATTCGAAGGGGTACATGCACCCTGATGTTTATGGCGGCATTATCAACAATAGCCGAAGTATGGAAAGAGCCCAAGTGTCCATCAACTGATGATTCGATGAAGAAGATGTGATATATATATATATATATATATATATATATATAATGGAATATTACTCAGTTATCAAAAGGAATGAAATCTTGCCATTTGCAATGACGTGGATGGAACTAGAGGGTATTACACTAAGTGAAATAAGTCAAAGAAAGACAAATACCCTATGATCTCACTCATGTGGAATTTAACAAAGAAAACAGATGAACATGTGGGAATGGGCAGAAAATAGGAGAGAAGGAAACAAACCAGAAGAGAACAAACTGAGGATAGAGAACAAACTGAGGGTTGATGGAGGGAGGTGGGATGGGGGATGGGCTAGATGGGGGATGGGTATGAGGAGGGTGCTTGTTGTGACGAGTCCTGGGTATTGTACGTAAATGATGAATCACTGAATTCTAGTCCAGAAACCAATACTGCAGTGTATGCCAATTAAGTGAAATTTAAATTAAAAAAAGAAAGAAAGAAAACTAATAGAGTACCCTGTCTCCATCAACAATAAATCTAGCTTCTTCAGTGTTCCCACTGCTCAATAAAAGGCGGCAAATTGGGTGGGACAGCTCGCCTGCAAAGTAGAAATCACAGTGAGGTCTACAAATCGCAGGGGACAGAATTCTAGCGAGAAGGGCCCAGGTGAGCTGCGACTTGCCTCTGTGAGCTGCTGTCTCAGTTGTTCCTCAGTGAGACCCAGGGATCTCATCCCTCGAGCCCTGCAGGCAGCTTGGAGTTCTGACACGCTCAAAGCACTCACCCCTTCTTTGGCAATTACCTGAAAGCAATGTAAGGAATGGTATTGGATCTTTTGGTCCCAATTTTATCAAATCCTAAATCCCAACAAATCAGGGGAAACACCAAATCTGATGCTTTCACATCAGACTGTCCTCTTGCTGACTAAAGGTACAGCAGCTGAAAATGAGGGGAACCCTGCCAACCGGTATGAATAATATCAGAAGTAGTCACCTAACTCCTCCCCAACGCTTTGTCACCAAAGTAATCCTCTCCCCTCTTGATGTGCACTTCTCCTTTATGGCAGCTTTAGGATTCATTAGAAAAGATTCTACTTGAAAAGCTTTCAGTGTACCATTTGCTGGATGTCCCAGTATCGCTCTTCTCTTACCATCCCCCTGCCTCCATCCAGGGAATGGCCCTAACTCTGGTCCACAAAACTCGCTGGATACATAACACGGTTTCTGTTTGGTGTGACCCAAAACTACGGTACTTCTGGGACCAGTATTGTTTAGTCCAAAATTCTGAAAGCAACAGCTGAAATCTAAATGAGCCAAAGGGATCGTGCTTTCTCAGTTCTGGGAACCTTGCTCCCTCAGGCAGAATGCTTTAAAGCAGCTGATTCTGATTCAAGAAACATTCTTTCCACTTTTTAAGGAGTCTAATTAGTAGTTATGATGCCTTTCCTCCATCAGATGTCTAGGATCTGCTCTCCTCTGCATTACGCCTTGCCACCCCTTCTTATCAGGCCAACTCACCCAGCAGAATATTTACTTTGGCATCAGCTCTGAGGAAGGGGAGCTGTGGTGTGAGGGTAGAGCACTGTCCTTAGCCATGGAAGACTCAGGAACCTCCCGGGCTGCTGTTCCTTCCTCGTGGGTCCTAACTGATGTAGATTACTGAATCACTAACTGCTACTGAGGGCATTCTCCAGAAAATGCGTCAGAGTGCGACAAACAACTCCTAAAATGAGTAATCTGGGTTCAGATTGTCATGGTAATGATTGTTTAGACTACTCAATGGTTTGCCAGAACTGGTCCATTCACGAGCAGATCTAACAGAAGATACTGCACTTATCACAAAGCCGCCCTAAGGGATGTCCCAAGCCTGGATAATTCCCCACGGCCACAGTTCAGCTCTTACTTCATCATCTGCTTTTATAGACTTGAGTTTCATCAGAAGTTGAAAGCGGAGCAAATTGTTGGTTCCAAAGGACTGCAACTCCAGAAGCTTGCAGAGGGCAACCAGCTGAGGTCGGTCGAGGTGCTCCAGGGTTAGCTGATCTTCAAATAGTTTGGAAAAGCGGACTATTTCCTTTGTGCTGGGCTTGTGGCCTGTCTGTACCTAGGGAGTGGGAAAAAGAGGTTAATTAAAATGTATTTCACAGGGCTGTGGGTGGCTCAGTCAGTGGAACATTCGGCTCAGGTCATGATCTCATGGGTCACGGGATGGAGCCCCACGTTGGCCTCCATGCTCACAGGGGAGTCTGCTTGAGATTTTTCTCTCTCCCTCTCCCTCTGCCCCTCCCCCCACTCATGTACACTATCTCCCTCTCCAAAATAAATAAATAAATCTTTTTAAAAATTATAAAATGTATTTCTTAATTCAACCTTCCCTGTAAACTATTTGAAAGACACATCAAAGCATGTTCACAGACTCTATCTTAGGTCTGGAAGTGGGCCCTGGGGTACCAAGAGGCATAAAGAAATCTGTCCAAGTCAGCTTAAATCAACCGAAAAAATCAGGAGTAGTTCAAAAGTTTGACTCTAAATCTACAGTTCTTTCCAAGAAGGTATCAACATCTTCAATACACAACTGCTTTAACATAGGTTTTTCTGTAAACTACTGTAAATGTTTGCAATAGTGTAGGTGTATGACAGATATTTGCAAAGTCAGAGGCTGTGAACAATTTGGAAGAGCCACGATGACATGAATTTTTCATATACACTGCCAGCCTAGGAGTCGTTTGGTGTGACACAAGAGACTCACACCTGTTTGACATAGGATGAGAACTGCATGGAGGCATCTCCCAGCTTGGCCCTGTTCCTTCTTGCCATTTCTGTAATCGTTTCTTGAAGAAATTTTGCTAGTTCCAACTTTGCAGCCATTTTCTTTTTCTGTTTTTCCTCCTTAATAATAGAAGAGGAGAAAGTTAATCAATTCTTCATGATTACAGCTTCACAGATAAAGATGAGAGGAAAAGAACTGTCACCTTGTTATTGTTCATCCCTGTTTTGCATGTTAATATTCTTTTCAGACCTAGTTAAATGAGTTTTGTGAGAACCAGAATAAAAAGTAGCCTCTATTTGCAACTTGACTTCTTAATCTTACCTTTTATTTCTTACTAATACAATGACCATAAATATTTGATAGATCCAAAATGTCCCCTCAATGGAAGGCTTTGTCATTATTTAGAATGAGATACTATCTCTTAGCCTGGTATAAACCATCTAAGAGGGGCACCTGCGTGGCTCAGTCCACTAAGCATCTGCCTTTGACTCAGGTCTTGATCTCAGGGTCCTGGGATCAAGCCCCGTGTCGGGCTTCCCGCTCGGCAGGGAGTCTGCTTCTCCCTCTCCCTCTCCTCCCTGCTTGTGCCCCCCCCATCTCAAATAGATAAATAAAATATTAAAAAAACAAAAAAACAACCATCTAGGCTGCTGGTTGAGCCAGCCTCTGGTCCCAGAGTGGTCCGAGATTTTGTGTGGGCCACAAACAAAGAAAACTAGGAAATTAACTCTCTGCTAGAGTAGCATGTAGCTTCAGTACACAACAGATACAATTAATTATAATACACCGACTCAGTAACAGATATGAACAAAGCACTACACAAAAGAGAATTTAATGTACATTTCTTTTATTATTTTTTTTTAGCAATCTCTACTCCCGAGGTGGTGCTTCAACTCACAGCCCCAAGATCAGGAATTGCATGTTCTACTGACCGAGCCAGACAGGTGCCCCTAAATGTATACTCGTAAGACATGATGCTAACGAGAACTTCTAAATCCTCATGCATTATCAGAAATGCAGTGTGGTAGCATTTGCAAAATAACCACGGTCGGGGCGCCTGGGTGGCACAGTCGGTTAAGCATCCAACTCCTGGTTTTGGCTCAGGTTGTGATCTCATGGTCATGAGATTGAGCCCTGCGTTAGGCTCCATGCTCCGTGCAGAGTCTGCTGGGGATTCTCTTTCCCTCTCCCTCTGACCCTCCCGCTCACGCCTTGCTCACTCTCTCTCTCTCTCTCTCTCTAAAATAGATAAATAAATCTTTAAAAAAATAACCATGGTCAGGACTCAGGGGAATGGAGAGGAATAAGATTCTCTATACTTTTTTAAGTTGCCCACGAGATTCTAATGAATCATGAATCTCATGAAAGATATTAAAAGACTCCACCAAAAACAATCACACAACAGCGATGGCAATACCATCCATTTCCTACATCCACAGCCACCAGCTATTCACTTATTTATTGAGCATCTACCTTGCTGGGGATAAAATGAGCCAAAACAGGTAAGAATTCCCGCCCTCACTGGACCTCTAGTCTAATGGGAAAGACAAATATTAGTGACTAATGATAATCCAGTAATTCCACAAACTGAAGTATAACAGAGAAGTACTACAAAAGAGAAATGCCTGGGTGCTCTGATGGGATGTAAATAGAAAGTCCTGCCTCTTCCCACTCCCTCTCTCATATCCTCCTCCCCTCCACCACCACCTCTCTCTCTTTCATTTTCTCAATTGCTTCAGTCCATGGAAAGAAAGAGAGAGAATGTATTTTCTAAAACTGTGGCCATGATGAGTATGTATTAAGACTGGGGAATGAGCAGTGTTGAGGAAAGAATCTTTAGATAAATCACTTCCTCTTCCCCCATCTTCCTGCACTCACCAACACATTCCTTGGAATCCCATGGTATTAATTCTAGGTACGGATTACCTTCAATGTAAGTAAACTAAACCACTGCCAGTCAAATATTGCAATTTGATTCTATGTCTTACATGTATCTCTAATGTATCCTCAAGTTTTTATTCCTAATGCCACTTTCATAATTTAATCCTCTCTCTCCTGCACTACTGTAATAGCATGCCAGCCGATTTCCCTCCTTTGGCTCTGCCTTCTTCAATCCTTTTACCCAGAAAAATCATTTTTTCTAAAATACAGATCTAATCATGTTACCCACCCTCTGCTTAAATTTACCTTTCATTTTTCACTGTGGTCAAAGGCAAAGTCTAAATTCCTTAGAGTGGTGGACGCTTTCCCACCTGAACCCAACACATCACTTTTGTCTCATCTTCCACCATTGATCGCCTTGTATTCCCTGTTCCAACCACAAAGAAGCACTCAGTGTCTCAGATTATGTCATACCCTTTCACACAAGTAAGCCATTTTAAGTGCTACTCTTTCTATCCAGAAAGCCTTTCAAATGCTGCAGCAAAATTCTACCACTCTTCATGTCTCGGTTGCATAGTTACCTCTCCTATGAAACATTTCCCAATTCGATTTAAAAGTTGTCCTGTTCGTCCTCTCATCACATGTTCGAGCCTTCACACCTCTGTCCAGTAGAGTGGCACAGAACGGAAAGAACGAAGGGGCCACCTTAGTTTTTCCAGCCCGTCACCTTCACAGTGACCGTCCGATGAGGGCCCTCTTCTCTAGGACTATTCTCAACCAGGAAAGGGTCTGTCTGGCTAAATCATGCCCACTGTTCAACTAGTCACTGCAATAACAGTTGATTTTTATTTTTTAGTGGTTAAAACAAGTTAAAATGCAATGAAAAGGGGATCATTTTTTTCAACAAATAATGCTAGGAAAACTTGGTGTCCACATGCAAGAAAGAAAAAAATGAATCTTAACCCTGATGTTCCACCTCTCACCACAATTCACTCAAAATGGATCACAGACTTAAATTTAAAACTCAGAACTATAAAACTTCTAGAAGAAAATGTAGGAGGGGCACCTGGGTGGCTCAGTCAGTACAGCATGGGACTCTTGATCTCAGGGTCGTTAGTTCAAGCCACATGTTGGGTGTGGAGACTACTTAAAATTTAAAAAAGAAAAAGAAAAAGAAAATGTAAGAGGAAACCTAGGTGACCTTGAATTTGGCACTGAGTTTTTAGATACAACACCGAAAGCATGATCAAAAAAAAAAAAAAATATATATATATATATACTGATAACCTGAATTTCATTACAAAATCAAAAACATTAGCTCTGTGAAAGACAGTTAAGAGAATGGACGAACCACAGGCTGGGAGAAAATATTTGCAAGACACATATCTTCTAAAGGACTTGCATTCAAACATACTAAGAACTCCTAAAACTCAACAATTAGAAAATGAACAACTCCATTAAAAAGTGGGCAAAAGACAGATATACAGGTGGCAAATAAGCATATGAAAAGATGCTCAATATCATACATCACAGAATTGCAAACTAAAATAACAACGTGATATCACTTTACACCTATTAGAAGGGCCGATATTCAAAGGACTGACAACACTAAATGCTGACGAAGATACAGAGCTATGGGGGCGCCTGGGTGGCTCAGTCGTTAAGCGTCTGCCTTCGGCTCAGGGTGGGATCCCGGCGTTCTGGGATCGAGTCCCACATCAGGCTCCTCCGCTGGGAGACTGCTTCTTCCTCTCCCACTCCCCTGCTTGTGTTCCCTCTCTCGCTGTCTCTCTCTCTCCGTCAAATAAGTAAATAAAATCTTTTAAAAAAAAAAAAAGAAGATACAGAGCTACGGGAACTCTCATTGCTGGTGGGAATGAAAAATGGTACAGAGACTTCGGAAGACAGTTACTTTTTTGCAAAACTAAACATAGTCTTACCATATGATCCAGTAATTGTTTTCCGATGTATTTAGGAATCCAAATGAGTTGAAAGCTTATGTTCATTAAAAAAAAAACCCTGCACACAGATATTTATAGCAGCTTTATTCATAATTGCCAAAAACTGGAATCAACCACAATAATCCTTCAACAGGTGAATAAACAACCTGTGGTACATCCATACAATGAGATATTATGCAGTGATAGAAAGAAATGATCCATGAAAGGACTACACATGTATGATAGCAACTATATGACATTCTGGAAAAGGCAAAACTATGGAGACAATGAAAAGATCAGTGGTTGCCGTTGGTTGGGGGAGGTAGGAGGAACAACAGATGATACACAGGGCATTTTTAGGGCAGTGAAGCTATTCTGATGATGGTGGGATGGTAGATGCCATGACATTATGCATTTTTCAAAACACACAGAACAGTAGAACACAAAAAGTGAAGCCTAATGTAAAGCATGAGATTTAATGAATAATATCTAGATATTGGTTCTTCAATTGTAACAAATAGATCACACAAATGCAAGACATTCATAAAAAGGAAAATTGGGGGAGTCTCTGGGGACCCTCTATACTTTCTGCTCAATTTTTCTATACACTTAAAAACTAAAGAATAGAGCCCATTAGTTTTTTTTGTTGTTGTTGTTGTTGTTGTTGTTGTTGTTTTTAATTTAAAAAATCCTACATACCTTTTTGGATTCACTTTCAAAAGTTGATGGCAGCATCTCTGGGAAGAATTTCAGAAATGCTGGTAGTAAGAATTCCATGAAGGGTACAATTATGAACACCATAAATGGAACCAGGCGGAAGAAATCAGCACAAGTCCTCAAGAGCTAAAGAATTAAACGCATATGCAGTATTCATTATTTTAGGACATGTCCAAAACAAAAATACAAAACCAAAAAGGCCTGCCTTGGTCCTGAAAGTGTTAAAAACACTAGACAGATTTTCTGCAACTGTTTATAAAATGGAAAGGTTGGGTATTCCTCTTTACACCATCACTCTGAAGTAATATCTATGGGATACCTTCAAGGAAATCTATGCCAATCAAAACATATTGCTGGCATCATCTATTGTTAGCTCTCACCTACGTTAGGGTCTGTACTTCAATAGCACAGTGTCTGTGAAAAGCTGATTTTTCAAATGCATATACTTAATATATTAACAGTAATTTCTATTTCAGGTGCACAAATCAAACCTGAAGCTTCTCAGCTCCTTGGGGAAATTAGAAAACACAATTACCACCATTTTACAGGCAAATATGCACAAATCTCAAGAATCTTGCCTAAAGCTGTACAGTCAGTCAGTTTCAGACAAATAAACTCCATAAGAAACTCTGGTTCTTGCCATCAGTTACTATTCCTACTTTGGGATTTTTAGGATTTTTTTTTTTCTTATCTTTTTTTTTAAATGATTCTTTTTTTTTTATTTTATTTATTTGACAGAGAGAGACAGCCAGCGAGAGAGGGAACACAGCAGGGGGAGTGGAAGAGGAAGAAGCAGGCTCCCAGCAGAGGAGCCTGATGTGGGGCTCGATCCCAGAACACCGGGATCACGTCCCGAGCCGAAGGCAGACACTTAATGACTGCGCCACCCAGGCGCCCCCTGGGATTTTTAGGATTAATTCTCAGGTGAGTTTAAAACTTGGTTCCCAAACAGCTCATTTTAACTTTACATTTTCTTTCTCAAATATGATTCTTGCCTACCCTTCTTCTCTCTCGCCTGGTCAGCACCTGTCCATGCAACAGCCTCCAAACCATTCTGGCAGCAACTTTGGTGTCAATCCATAGCAAGTAGAATCCATTGTAATAATATTTAAGTTCATCCATAATTCTTTGTCTATAAGATCGCTTTTCTTCCTTGATCTTCGTGCCAGTTCCTTTTGTGGGCTGAGGGCTTGTCACCTGGGGCTTTTTTGGGGTTTGCTCCAGCTGAGGTTTACCAGGGACCTCTTGTAACCAGCAAGTTGATGTGTGTAACTTCTGTATTATTCTAGTCCATAAGTGAAGTACTTTATTGCCTGACTGATTGGGATAGGAGTACTTCTTGCTTACACAGTTCTTCGCGTATGTTTTATTTAAATGGGAATCTGGCAAGTGAAGAAATGCAAATGATGGGTAATAAGAAGAGCTCGTAGGATGCACAAAACAGCTAGGGAATCTGGAATAAAGAGCAACATCCTCTGAGTTGAGCACATACCATTACAAACTTACAAACTAAAGAAATAAATATTTTACCTGGTTAAAATAAAACAATGGTTTTTAAGCCTATATTTTAAAAGCCGATGATATCCACAAATGAATGAAATATAACTTTTTACCCCAGTTGAAGAACAGTGTGCTTTACAGTTGAATGATAGGCTCTATGAGAAATACTAGTAGGTTAATTCCTAAAAATAACTGCTCCTGTTACAAGTTAGAAACTCTGCAACTATTCCTGCGCAGGGGCCATGCTAATCTTCTCAGTATTGTCTCAGTTTTAGTATATGTGCTGCTGACGCGAACACAAAAGTCTGCAACTATTAATTTAAAAATCTAACAGCAAATACTTCTGCACCAGGGGTTGTGTCTGAAAGTGTTGTCTTTATCCACTATCATAAAACAGGTGGAACGCTTGCGTCTTTGGTTACTCTGCTGATGATAGAAATATTGCTTGAACAAACGCTTCATGGCCTCTGTGGGGATTAACCAATCACATAATACTGCTTTGTCTGTGTGATCCCATGGACTCCCTCAAATGAGAGGCATTTACAGCCCAAATGCCCTTCACCTACAATTCCTCAAGAATGTTAGCAATAAGAATTAGAATTGGGCACCCCAGCCAGGGATCTCTATATTCTGGTTTTGCAACAGCTCACAGTCTTCAGTTAAATTAGCACATCAGATTGTTTGAAAATAAAAAGAAGACCCATCTAGGCAAAGGAAGCTCCTGGCAAAGGCATTTCTTCTGGCAAAGAGATGACTTTTCCATTCTTTCAGACTGTTTTTGAAGCACGCCAAGATAAAACACTTTTTGAAGGGCCAAAAGGGAAAATGCACAATGTATCTGGCCCATAGTAAGTTCTCAGTGAATATTCTTTGGAATAAATAAGTGATAACAGACCCTACGAGGGCAGGTATATGCCCTAGGGCTGGCTTGTTTGCCAGCCATTTTACTCATTTTTCTATCTAAGGGCCCCATGTAACATTCATCAATTACAGAGGTGTCACTCTAAAACTATTACATCTTCTCTCATACCTGTGCCATCTAAAAATTACTCAGCCTGAGTTCTAAGGCATATAAAAAATCTGGGGTAAGTTTAAATACAATAAAATGTCAGTTTCCTAAAAACCAATATAGTTAAAGCCAACAAAGCTTTCATTTGTTGTGGAACAAGCCTATCCTTTTACATATATCTTTTTCAACTAGAAGAAAGTTCATATAAATATTGCAAGGGAAGAGGCAATTCCACGGCTTACCTTGTTCGGGCAATAGCTAAGACTGTTCTATAACTGTAGAAGGCCATACTTATATTTGTCTCAACTAGTCAACATAGGAACCTAGACAAAAGGATTAAGTAAACAATTTAGTATCTTAAAAACACATCAATTATAAAGATACCAGGATTTCAGTGTTTACTATTGCAAGGGTAGAAAATTTCCATATTCCGTTCAAGGTGTAAAATCTCTCTCAGGATCATTTCCAAAAATCATGAATGTTTTCTCAGCTTGGATTTGAGAATGGTACTTTGAGATCCCAACAAAGAAATGATCTCTAATGTCATGGTGCTCATGATGGTGATATGGTCTTCAAAGACTTTACTTCTGGTCAATAACACCTAGTAACCTACTTGAATGATTGCCAGGTATTTGAGAAGCTAAGCAATACACACTTGTAGCCTAAAAATACAAGTAGAATAAAATATCCTGGATTTGTTTCAGTTAGATTTTCCCCATACTTGGCCAAGTTGCCCCACACTTTAAAGACTGAAAGTAGGGGCTCCTAGCTGGCTCAGTCGGTAGAGAATACGAGTCTTGATCTCAGGGTCATGAATTCAAGCCCCACGTTGGGCACAGAGCCTACTTAAAAAAAAAAAAAAGTACTCACTAACCACATTTATGTAGCAGTGAAGATATATACATGGTACCTACTAATAATTCAAGTGGAGGTACATCGGTTTCCCGTACTGGTGATTCTCCAGAGTCCAAACTGAACTACCTTTAAACAAGCTTTATCAAAACTTTTCTCCGTCCTGTGGTCCTTTTCAGCCAAAAGCAGCAAGGCGTTTTGGTAGTATCTCTTGGCGTCAACTCTGCTTTCCTGCAGCTGGAAAAGGCGTAGACCAGGGTGTTTTCCTGGACGGAAACCTCAACCACAGAGCTGACATTTTGAACAGGAGTTCAAAGACGACTTCGAAACATCTAAACCCAGGCTAAGGGGGGTGGTCTCCTGCCGGAGGCATGCCACACCCGATCGGGCGGTTAACCTGCTCTCTGGCCCCCGGGCACTCCCGCCCCGGGCTGCGGGGAACCACTTCCTAGGCGGGGACTGCCGGGAGCCCCGCCTGCACCTTCGCGCCGCACACGCCCACACGCGGGGGTGGGGGCAGGCTCCCCGGGTTACCTTGCTTCTGGCCTTTGACGACACAGGGGCACAACACGCTGTCGGCCTCCGCAGCGGGCGGCTTTTGTGCACGTAGTGTGTTGGTGGACTGTGTTTGTGGTAGCAGGGTCTTGGGGGGGGGGCGGTTCTTTGTGTCTGGGTGCGGGGATGGTGCAGGCACGGGGACGACAACCTTGTTGGCGATCCAGGTTTATGGAAGGAAGACAAGGAGAAGCCGGGCGCAGGGTACGGAAGAGAAAGGAGGAAGCGAAGCACGGAAGGAGGAGAAATGGAGGTTGAGCTCCAAAGTTGGGGGGCGGGCAGGGGCACGAGGTCAAGGGCTGTGGTGAGTGCGGTGAGGAACTGGAAGCTGTCGGGAAACCTGGGCGCTGATGGGAAGAGCAGGATGCGGAGGGAACGGGCTCCGGAGGAAGAAAGGCAGGCGAGATCCACCAAATAACCTGAGGACTTGGCCCGCCCACCCCTACGTCCTCGGCCGGCTCCCCGGAACGGCTGCCTCAGTCGTCCAGTCCCTTCCCAAAACCCCCTCCCCCAGCTCCCCAGCTAGAAGGGCCCGGGGCCAAGTCTCTATGGCTCCACCTCTTTCCTAGCCCGTTACGTCACTCTGAGTGACGACACCACCCACCAATGAGCTCTCAGATTATGAGGAGGGAGGGCGTCCTTCGCTGTGGCAGCCCTGGAAGCAGCCAAGGTCCGGTTCCCACCGGCTAAATGACCTTTCTATTGCGTTTAGTTCAAGTGGAGTCTGTGCTGTGGGAGATAGCAAGACTGTCGTTTTTCGGCCTGTCTGCACTCTCTGGGCTATGGGCTAACCTCCCCGAAAATCCTCATTGAAAGCTAAAGAACCTCATACCCTACAGAGAGCGTAATATGCCTGATAGTCGCCATGGTAACCATCTTAAAGTCACGAATTACATCACTTTGATGTACTTCCCCCCCCCCCCGCCCAAGTAAACAACTGCCGGGCTTGGGATGGCGCGGAGAGCTCTGCGGAGAGGGAGTGGCAGAAAGGGTGGGAATGGTTAGGAAAACATCCCTTTCCTTTCTCCAGGGCCTAAGAGTGGAATGCTGTGAAATCTTCATATGGAAATCTGAATTCCACTAAAGTAATTTGCTTTATAAATGCTCTCTTAACGGGTATTGTTTATGATCAGTAGTTTGTGGAGAAATCTCAAATAACATTTAGGATGTATATTATAGTAACTGTGCAGTGACGTAGGTACTGCAGCTTTGGGACACTTCAGTTCCTAGGTTGAGTAACTGAGCCATCTTGGATAAGTGAAAGATATAGAAATGTTCTCGCTCTCCTGTTATCTCTACCCATCCATTTCATCTGGTTCTAGAAGGAAAGCAAAATTTTTAGTGGCTCTACTTGGACTAACACCAGACAACAAGGAATCGCTTTCACAGGGAGAGTACTTTCTTAACATATGTGCTGGCCACAGACCACTCATCTGGGCTACACATTTATAAGAATGAAAGATGGTGGGTATTCAATTTCAGGTTTTGGGGCTTTTTGTTTGTTTGTTTTGCTGTTGTTTTTTAATATAGACTGCCCTTAATCCACGACGCATTTTTCAGCGAATAACCAAAAGGATCAACCATGTTAAATAGGCAGAACTTTTCAGTTTGGCCACTAGAGGGCCCTTTGTGCACGTCCGATGCCCGAGTTTCTACATAAAGGTTTCACTTCACGTTCTATGTTTAGTAGAATTAACAAAATCTACAAAGCTTTGGTCTCCTTCCCTTTCCTTTCCTGAAAATTCCCGATGGCAAATTTTGAGCTCTAAAAGCCTGGATGGTTATAATTTTCACGCTAATTCCATAAATTAATCCCTGTACTAACATGAACATGTACTTTTCTGGAAAGGATCATAAAGATGCAAAAATATTCCTTTCAGTTCCCTGGGAGACATTTTATACCAGGAAATTTTCTTATTCATGCATTGTATTCACTTACAAACAGGCACTGTAAAATCATTAAGTATTCATAAACCAGATGAATGATTCCAAGCTCAGTATTGGAAAGATGAGCTAGATTTTCTACTACAGTCATATGTCAGCAATCCTATTCTAAAAAGGGAAGGGCTAAGAAACTTCTTATTGAAATCCATTTGTTCAAAGCAATGTTTGCCTTCTGCTATCAGACCCGGCAATTTTTTGACTTTCAGGATTAAGTGATTTATCATGTAAGGAGTTTTTAGATATAATCTTCGGAAGAGAAACAAGAAGTTCCTTTCTCCTTAACTCTGGCCCTGGGAATTGTGTTAGATTGCTGTCTTAATGAACTGTTCATTTTGTATGGAGAAGAGAAAGCATGATCTGAACTTCAGAAGATGTTAGATGCTAAAAATGTAAATTATTAATTTTAATGGCCATTTCCCTAAATATGGCTCAAGATCAATTATTACCATATATTTTCTAATGTTTTGGAGGAAGAGATTATATATCTACTTCACAGAACTTTAATTTTAAACTCTTGTCAGCCTAGAAACAGATTAAAATAAAATCCCTGGGGACAATTTACCAGATTCTCCTCAAGGGGAAAATGCAGATGTCTGGTCAAGGCAACAGTTTATCACAAAGCAAGGAGTATGCAGGAAGATGGAGAGGAAGGATGATGGTAGAAAGGATCATAGGGAGAAAAGGGCCCAATCTCTCTTTCCAGGAGACACAATCAAACTGAGATAAGCTCATGGGTCCCCCTTTAAGAGGTGTGTGTTCTAAAAAGGTATTTAAAACAAAGAAAAATGTGCTTTTTACTGATTCCTTTAACTTTTGGTACTGCACAAAACAGGTACTACATAAGCATAGGTTTAGAAATAGTTAATGAATAGGGCGCCTGGGTGGCTCACTTGGTTAAGCATCATCTGCTTTGGCTCAGGTCATGATCCCATGATCCCAGGATCCCATGATCCTCAGGTCACGATCCCAGGATCAGCAGGGGGCCTGCTTCTCCCTCTCCCTCTGCCTCTCCCCCTGCTTGTGCGCTCTTTATCTCTCTCTCTCTCTGTGTCAAATAAATAAATAAATATTTAGAAAAAAAAAGAAATAGTTAATGATTAACAGTAATGGGAATGCTTAATTCTCAATATCATCTATAGTATAATTAAAAGGGTTATGTTTTTAAAAACCTGAAGCATAATTAGTAGTCATTAAAATAATGGATCTGTAGGAATCTTTTAAATTTCTCGTTTAAATGGTAAAGAATGAGATACCAGAAATTTCTTGTGGCCGTGCCAAACAGATCCAGAACTATGATGTCGGTGCAGAGTATAACATCTAGTAGTGACATGGCTTTGTTACTCTAAGAACAGAGCGGAGAGTATAGGTTTCCTCATCTGATGGCTGCTGCCTGTATTTCCTTTGTAAGTTCACGTCTCTGTGCCTCAACGTTCTAAGTCATGACCACTGGGCCCCAGGAAATATCACCAAATTTTGCACACTCCGGCAGGACTACTTTACTGTGTCACACACCTTCTATTGTTTAACATAAATTTCCTAGAATGGGGAGCGCTTAGAGGGTTACAGAGAATTCTGACTCGCATTTCCTCCGCTCATTCTTGCGTGAGCTCTCTCCGGGACAAACGCCCTCCCATCCCTCGAATGGAAGGTCTGGCAGTGAGCAGCAGAGGGCCCAGGCATGTGACGGGCACGGAGCCCGCTCGGTCCCTAGGGGTCCGGGCTGCAGTCGGCGCTGACGTCCTCCTCCTTACCCACAAGCCTCCGGGCCCGCAGTGCGAGCAGGAAGAAGGCGTGCGGGGCCCGGTGCCTGCCAGGGAGGTCAGCGCTTCCTCACAGCGACTGAGACGCCGCCACGGCTAGCGATTGTGGGGCGGGACGGGGGTGGGGGGGCATCCGGGACTCACACCCGAGGCTGAAAGAGAGACTGTCCCCCACGGCTCAGGTCTGAAATTGCTGCCACACGGTTTCCAGACGCAGACCCGTGTGAAATAGGAAGCTCTGACTCTGACAGCTGTCGGACAGAAGGCGGCCGAGGAGGCACACAAATTGTTCTTCTCTTTCCCGGTCATCTTAACCACGCACTCGTTTGTAGGTTATTGCTAACATCTAGGGATGTGCAGCAGTGTCACTCTGAGGAGTACCATATGGTGTTTAATGTGTGCTGTTATTGAATAAGTCTCAAAGAACACGCACGAACGCAATATTACCTCACAGGCCCAACCTTCAACCTGTCTTCTGGTTTTGTTGCTGTTGGTTGTTATTGTTGTTGTGGGGTTTTTTTGGGTTTTTTTGTTTGTTTGTTTTGGTTTTTTTACTCTCCTTCGTGTCATTCCTTCCTGTCTCTGCCTTCCTCGCCTGCGGTCTCACTTCTCGTCTAGACTCTCGGGCCGCTCCTCTCCGCGCGGCTGACTACCCTCTTCCTCCTTTCGCCCCCCTGCGCTGCAAACCCGGGACTGCATTTCCCGGCAGGCGCCGCGGCCCGCAGCCAATGAGGTGCTGAGGATTTGGCGGCGGCGGCGGCGGCGCTCCGAGAGCCGGGTGGGGGGGGCTTTGTGCGCGGGCGGCGGCGGGAAGCGGGCGGCGGCGGCAGCGGCGGCCAGGACGGAGGCGGAGGCCGAAGGGGACTGTCCACTGGTCGCTGCGGAGAGGCGTGCGAAGGCCAAGTCGAGTCCCGAGGACCTTGCTGCCCCGGCCCGGCCGCCAGCCACAGCCTTCTCTCTAGCAGCAGAAGCTGCGCGGAGACCCCCCATCCTTCCACCGCCCCTGCCCACCCCACCTCCCGCAGCCGTCCTCCTCTCAGTTTTACGCCCGGGCCCGGCCCGGCCGCGGCCCTCCTCGGTGCCGGCAGCCATGGCAGAGGCGTCCGGCGCGAGGGAAATCTAGCCCGGGGATTTCATGCGGCCTAGCTCGGTTCCGTCTCCTCCCCCCGCAGCCCCGGCGGCTGCCCGCACCCCAGCCCCACTCCGGGCCTCCGTGTCTCTCCTGTGATCGTACTGACACGGCCGGGGGGTTAGAATGGAACAAACTGAAGGTAAAGTGAATGCGTGCGTGCGTGTGTGTATGTATGTGTGTGTGTTGGAAAGAACCGCTGAGGAGGGAACGACGAGGAGGGGGCGACCTAGGGATGGGACCTGGGTAGAGAGACCCCAGCAGGGATGGGAGGACAAGCGGGTGGCCGGAAAGGGTTCGGGGGGAGCCTAGAAGGTATAGCAGAGGGCCAGGTGGGGGGTGTGGAGGAGACAGGAGGTGGGGCAGGGGGGGTAGGATTGGGATAAGAGATGGAGTGGCTCTGAGCTGGGAATTGGGAGTAGAGGTGGGATGGGGGCGGGGATAGAGATGGAACGGGGGAGGGGCAGGGAAAGAAGAAGAGTTAGGTTTGGAGAAGATTAGAGACCTGGGTGGACTGAGAAATAGGGATGTTTGGGGGTGCAGTGTGGAAACTAGAAGAGTCTGGGGGAAGGGGGTGAATCTGATGTAGAAATGGGGCATCAAGAGAGAAACGAGGGGATGGAAGTGGAGGAAACGGTGGATTAGGAAAAGGGATAAGAAATTGTTGAGACAGGATGCATGGGAAGATAGGAAATAGACTCAGGAAACTAGAAGACCTAGGATTGGTATGGGGAAGGAAATTAACTGAATGTTGAGAAGGATGAGAACTATCGACCAAGCATCACAGAGTGGGTGGAAAAGAAGGGGAAGGGGGTTGTTAAAGGAAGAGAAAGCCTTTTGTTCCTGTATTTCTGTGTATTCTGGGCCTTTTCTTTCAAGGCTAGAGAATATAGAAGCTAGTGGTTATGGTGTTGTGATTGTTGTGAATTGGGGAGTTGTGGGTTTTACTGTTTTGAGGGAGGAGGAGATGTGTTAGTGTTATGGTAGCAAGACAGTAGAGACATGGCCATAATTTGATGGTTTTGCTGAGGGAGTGAAGACTGTTCAGATTTAAAGGGGGTAGGGGCAGCCATGTTTGCTGCCAGGCACTGCAGTGTAAATAAATTCCTTCTTTCCGACATCAGTGTGAATCTGGAAGGGGCCAGTTCATATTGTTAACCCCCTTTCTTTCTATTCATGAACTCTTCCCATACATCTTGTGGTAATTTAATATTATTCATAACCACCAAAGGAGGTAGTGATGTTTTCCATCTTGTGTGTTTTGCTTCTCCCCCCACCCCCTTTCCCTCTTCCTTCTGGTTGCAAACAAGGCATGCTAATGAACTGCAGTGTAAAATTAACCCTTTTTATAAAGTTGAAACTGTATTTTTACTAGCTGAAGGAATTATTACTATTATATTTCAAATGTGATTATAAAAAGTCTTAAATATTGAAAAATCATTTGTTTTAGAAGCTTCAGAAGCAGTCAACATGCTTTCTGAAATTCTTTACGTAAACAAGGAAATTGCATTGGTTATTTTTCTTGGGCTTGTGCTCTTGGCAAAGCACTGTGGGGATGAGAAGGGGTAGAAAGATCTGCTTATGGTAGATTATCTGCTTGCTGTATTTTGAATGTTGGAAAATTCAAAATATACGTATCTTAAAATAGTGTTTCTGGTAGTTCATGCTTATAGGTGATGGGTGTGTTATGAAGTGTTTTCTTTTTTTATGCGCTCTCTCTCCATCCCTTCCCTTTGCTTTCATGTGTCTGGCTCAGTACAGTCTCCAAATGCCAGTTCAGCATAGTGCAATGATCTATGAAGTAGGCATGCAGTTCTTAGAGCCTCAACGAGGTGCCAGTTTTTTGGTTTTTTGATTGTTTTGTTTGCTGCTTTTTTGGTGGGAACTTTAGGTTACTCTCAGAAAAGCTACAGTAACTCTTCATTGTATCAAAATGTAACTACTTAGATAATTTGAAATGGTTACTGTTACAAAAGGTTTAAATCCTGACAAACTCAGAGTAGATAAATTGTTAAGTGTAGCCTATTTTCTTTTCATATTGAAAGGGATTAAGTGTGTGTGTGTGTATGTGTGTGTGTGTGACCTTTTGTTTTTGTTTTATAATTGAATTGGGGTGATCCAAACTTTAATACATCATATTGATTTTGAAACTGTTGTCTACTACCAGAAAGGCCTGTTAAAATTGTGCTATGATGGACTCAAACCAGTTGTACTACATACTGGTTTAGCCTGTCTTAATGCAACATCCTTTCAGTTGTTATAAAGAAGTTTAGGAAGTGTTCTTGGTGTGTTGGAAGAATGAAATTGAATATTGTTAGAGTACTACTTCATGAGGGTATTTTTAGTTTAAAGGCCAAATTTACAACTTGGAGTATTTTGGTTTGATGATACTCAGTCTGAATTTTTAAAAATTCTGTGAAGAAAAGTTTCACTCAAAAATGCCATTCAGTATGCTTTTTGGAATTTATTTTTATGGAGGTTTTTCATTTTTATGTTTTCCACTCAGTTGAATGTTATTTTTAATTAATTGGCAAATTGTGTGCGTGAACTATCAGTTCCCTAAATTTTTAGGAAAATGAGAAATTGCTGTATGTGAAAATAAGAAAAAACTTATACTGGAAGCTGGAATTACTAACAACAACAAAAAATTGTATTCCTATGTATTCAGCGGTCAAGATCAGGGTCTCCTGCCTAGCTATAAAGAGTATTCTGGCTCCTTGGGTGGGTATCCGTATAATGAAGAAGACTATTCTAGTTAGATGATAATTAATTAAAACCCAGACTTTGCAGTGATTACTGTGTCCATCAGCACACCTGCTACCTGCAGTAGCTTTTAAAAAAACTTTATAAATATGCTCTTTCTTATAGTAATCAGATTGATTGAATTTTGGATAAAGGAAATTGGTTGCCTTTGAGATTGGTCATCATTGAGTGGATTGTTGAATCTGATTCTAAAGATACTCAGTTTCTGGAGTTTATAATATTTACAATAATCATAGCAAAGCTGCTAATAGTCATCTTCTTACAATGTGTTATGCTGAGTGTCTCACATGTATGGATTCCTTTTATCCTCCCAATAGTTGTACGAGGGTAGTACTATTAACTCCTTTTTACAGGTGGAGAAATTGAGGTTGAGTAACAACACCACATAGATGGTAACTAGCAAAGCCAGTATTTGAATCCAAGTCTTTCTAATTACAGAACCTGGATCAGCAGAACTTTTAGTTTCTTTTAAAATTTTTGTAAAGATAATATATATTCATTATTTAATTTTTAAAAAATATTATAAAAGGCTAAGAGGTTAAAAAAAACAAAAGTTAACACCCTGTTTCCCCCTGATAACCATTTTTAAGTTTCTTCTGAGTCCTCCTAGAAAATATCTGTACATACAGGTGCATATCTGTCTTTAAATGCATACAAATTGGGTCATACTGTCTGCATTTTGCTTTTGTGTTTTATTAGGCTACCTGGGACATCCTTTTAAATGAGCACATATTGATCTGCAACTTTTTTTTTTTTAAGGATCATATAGTATTCCATTGTTTGGAATGTTGATTAACATTAGGATGTTAGCAGATTTTTTGCTATTTTAAGTAATATAGCAGGTCTTGAATTAAGTCCCTAACAGCCTATTTAAATGGGGGAGATATAGTACGACTACTTTATTTTATAAGAGAATACAGAGGCCTAAGGAAGTTAAGTTCAAGGCTTTGGTGACAGACCTGTTACCTGGCTCTTTATACCACACAATATTACTTCATTATTTTGAAGGTATCTGAGCTTTCTGTAAAAGCTCAAGGTGAGGGGGAATATTCAAGGTTAGGCACGTTTAGCATAATGAGCGCAAGGGGATTAAGTTGCAGTGAGGCAAAGCATCTTGTTTCGCTTTTTTCATACTTTGTTCACCATATTGTACATATAGCATATGTACAAAATATTTTTGCATACGTAAATGAACCCTGTGCAAGTATCTTAAAGTGTGTGTTTTGGGTATTGAAGTGGTTTTGACAGAATTTTTTCTGTTTTAATAAAATTATCAGTGAAATAAGATAGCAATGAAATGAAAAAACAAGAGGTCCATCATGGTCCTGGAAAGGAACTTGGAAAGAAAATTGAGGCACTGGTAAGTTTTTTAAAATGAGCTAAAAAATAGCTCATTGAAAACAAGTTTTAAAAGATCTTAGCAGGCACCACTGATTACTTTATTTTTAATTATTTTTGTCTATCAAGAAGAAAATAAGTTACCATGGATACTTATTCATTGGGTTCTTTTGAAACAAAGTCTGTTTTAGACACTTAAAAAATTAAAATCATTAAAGCGTTAAAAAGATTTAGAATTTGGCATCTATAAAATCTGTTTCTTGGTGCAATGGTGATTTTAGTTTTAGTTAAAAAAAAAGTAGAGCCTGTCATTTTCTGAAAGAGCAACTAAGATGATTTATTCCTTTGTTAATAAACAACACGCCCAGCTTTTGAGTTTTTAAATGAATGGTGACCTTTATTTCTGCAGGCTAATCTTTTTATAGATATTTATAAAGGTAAATTTAAGAAATTGATTATATTACAACTACCTAACACATTTTTAAAAAACTTACAGAGTTTTGGTGTTGGTTTTTATTGTTGACTTTACTAAGTACTTAATAAGTACTTTCAAACACTTCTGCATTATGTTGTGCCTGCACAGTGTGGCATAAAAAGAAGGTAAAAGGCATATTTAAAAATTTTGTGATTTTAGAGAATGTTCAGTTTTTATTAGATGGATATGTGCTGTTACTCCTAACGTACATCTGCCCATTGATGAGATTTTGAATTTGAAAATTGAAAAGGGTCCTTGGCTTATTTTTAAATTTTTTAGGATGTGGATCTCTGTCATCATGACTGATCTACAATAATAACTCTTACTATAATTTCTTACTAGATTCCTTTTTTTCCCATAGATTGAGAGCTATACTGAGAAAGTGGATAGGACAATGAAGAAATTTTATATAAGTATATGAGTTCTGTATGTATGATTTATATAAATATATGAATAAATAGATGAATTTATCTAATTATACCTTGCACTTACTGCATCTTCTGAGATGTTTGAATTCTTATGCAATAACTTGACTTTTTTTAAAATGTGAAGTTGGAAAGCACAAGAATTATTTAACCCGAATTTAAAGATGGGACAATTGAGATTTCAGGAAATCCTTAGGCCAAATAGATTGACATGTTAAGTAGAATAAGGTTTTCAGGTTTCTGTCTGATTACTTACAAAGAATTTTTTCAGGGGTGCCTGGCAGGCTCAGTCAGTAGGGCATGTGACTCTTGATCTTGGGGTTGTGAGTTAGAGCCCCACATTAAGGGTGGAGCTTAAAAAAACCTTTTTAAAAAATATGTGTTTCTTGACTTTTTTTCATAGCCTGCATTAATTTAATAGATAAACATTAAATAACAATAAGATATTTTTCTACCATAGAACATGCTTTTTAAATTTTGGTATAATTTATGTACATACATCTTGAAATATAGAAGTAGATATTTTAAATTTCAGAAATGTATATATTCCTGTGATTTTGTGAGTAAAACAAAGCTTAGTTTATCAAATTGATTTGAGGTTAAGAAGTCTTATATGGAGGCTTGCTTTTACCTAATGGCATTTTGGCTGTAGCCAAGACAGTATTGTGTCTGTTGAGTCTTGTCTTACTAGTATCTCTTAGCTGTAGAGTCTTAAGAAAACTGTACATTTAAAAACACACACAAACAAAACACCTTAAAAAAGAAATATTTTTAAACTTTCAAGTTGTGAAACATGACATATAAAGAAAAAAAGGACAAAACCTAAATGTACTGTATAAGCAAATAATTAGAAAGTAAACATCACGTAGTCACCACCCAGGTAATAAACCCTTTAAGGAAAGCTACAGAAACCACCTCATCAGTTTAGCTGGTATTGCCTTAGTGGTAGTCGGGCTTTCAGGGTAACGATATGTTGAAAGTAACCTGAAAAATTAATAACCATGAGGGGTCAGGAAATGTAAAAACTGAATCACCAGTTTTTGTTATTATCAGAAGTGTTATCTAGATAATTTAAAAAACCTGTTTCCTAGCAGTGTAGTCATTTAGCGATTTGAAATCTTAGTGCCGTATTAATGAATGTGAAACAAAAAATAACACTAAATTCTGTAAGAATCATGCCATTTTATACAAAGTGTTTTTTCAGAGTTCATCTCTGTTGCAGAGTTTTGGTGGAATTTAATGACTGCTGGTTTTGGATTAATGTGCAGATTCTAGCAGTGACGTTTGCCTAGAAAATGTCCAGTTTGCCTATATATTAATATTCTAACTGAAGTATCTTATTTTATAAAAACTACTTTGACTCTCTCACTTTCACATTGATGTAACCATTCCAGAAGTATTAACCTGAGAAGTAATCAGCAGTGACAATCTATTTTGACACTTCATCCTTGATGCTTCTTGATTCTTACCTTTTCTGTATTTTGTCTAGGTGAATCAAATTTTTTTGAAACTGGAAAAACTTACTTTATTTTGCTTCCCTGTCTTACTAGACTGTTTTCTTACATGTTCAGAGAGCTCAATGTTGGTTTTTGAGGATTTCGATAGCAGAAAGACTTGAATTTTTTTCCTTTCTACCTGGCAAATACAGTCTATTTGCATAAATTCTGCAATGTGGATTTGAAAAAGACATTTTTACAACACATTTACATACATAAATTAAAGTCTTTATTTGGTTATTGTAATTTTGTCACTTTAAGCTCTTTGTTTCTTTTATGATTTGTGCAGGATCCAAATACATTAGAACATAGTATTTCATATTTGATTGTGATGAGAAACTTCTTGCTGTGCATTACCATACCCTTGAATTCCTTTCTATAATGCAGTAGAATGTTGTTCTTTTTTATTCTGGCTAATTTTTCCCCTAGCAAAGATGATAAATAATTATTTTAGATTTTGAAATGAACATACATGTTGTGTTTTCCTAGATGTGGAAGCAAACATGACTTAACACACCTTTTTAAACCTAGATTAGGTAATTTGACTTTGTGTATGAAGTAGAGTTAATTTGCTTTTGGCCGGCTCATGGTTTCTGTGTTATCACCTGTAAAATTAAGCATGGATCATTAGAATTTATTTTATTGGGGATAGAATTAGTTAAGGTTTTAAGGTATTGAGGTTAACGTATTAATTAAAGCATCGCACACGTATACATCACACACGCACAATACTCCTAAGAAATGCTGATAGCCCTGTTAGTTTTTACTTTTTAATGGAAAATTTGTACTTTTCCAAGTGGCTACTGGTTTAAAAATAACATTTATTGTATTTAAGTTATGAAAGGATTGTTTATTGTAGAGAAATTGAAAACCAGTAAGATATAAAAAAGATTAAGATCACTTGAAAGCCTGCCAACTGGAAGTAGCTATTAACATTTCTTTATCTTTCCAGTGTTTTTTCTTACATATCTCTGTATTTTTTTAACAAACTAGGATTATACATTAATATTATTTTGTAACATGCTTTATTGTGAAGTTAATTTTTTTGAGAATGTGATTTTTTAAATTGATATATAATTTCATTGTATGGGTGTACCATATCAGTTTACCATTCTTCTGTTGATGGTATTTTAGGCAGTTTGCAAGTTTTGGATATTATGATTTGATGACCATCCTTACACATTAAAAAAACAAAAAAAACCTGTATGACTGTGATTATTTCATTACAATAAATTCCTAGAATTAGAATTACATAACAGATACGAACATTTCAAAGGGTTTTTAGAAGATTTTATTTGAGAGAGAGAGAGTACATGTTCGCGCGCACACATACCGGTGCGTGAGGATGGGGGGAGGGGCAGAGGGAGAGAATCTCAAGCAGACTCTGCCTGAGCACAGAGCCCACGTGGGCTGCTCTCACAACCCTGAGATCATGACCTGAGCCGAAACCAAAAGTCTGACGTTTAACTGACTGAACCACCCAGGCATCCCAGGTTTTTTTTTAAAATAAGTTTTGTTGGGAAATAATTCACATACCATATAATTCACCCATTTAAAGTATACAATGCAGTGTTTTTTAGTGTATTTGTAGAATTGTGCAACCATCACCATAATTAATTTTGTTATTTTTTAAAGATTTATTTATTTGAGAGAGAGAGTCGGTGGAGGGGCAGAGGGAGAGAATCTCCAAGCTGACTACCCACTGAGTGCAGAATCCAACACAGGGCTCGATCTCATG
Source organism: Ailuropoda melanoleuca (assembly GCF_002007445.2). Taxonomy (NCBI): domain Eukaryota; kingdom Metazoa; phylum Chordata; class Mammalia; order Carnivora; family Ursidae; genus Ailuropoda; species Ailuropoda melanoleuca. Next base: position 33,951,276 of record NC_048235.1, read on the forward strand.
ATCCTGAGATCATGACCTGAGCCAAAACCCAGAGTCAGACACTCGATGGACTGAGCACCCAGGTGCCCCTCACCACAGTTAATTTTAGAACATTTCTAGAAAATATTGAGTCAGTTTAAACTCCCAACAATGTCAGAAAAGCTTTGTTAAATGTTTGTTTTTAAAGTGTAGTACAAATACACAGTAACACAATTGCTTGTGTGATGCATACTTTTTCTTTGTAATCATCAGCATTTATTGTTTTAAATTTTATTTCCAGCTTTATTGAGATATAATTGACTGATACATACTTTACATCCACTTATGAGTGAGTTTAGAAAGTCATTGATGAAAAGAAGATGCTCCTGTTTCCTACATTAAGAAAACCTGACACGCAAAGTTTCTTAAAGTTTAAGAAACAAAGTATGTGGCCGATTTTTTTAAATTATGAAATCATTCTCCTGTCCAGTCAAGATGCCTTTATTGAAAGAGGTTGTATGTGGTTTAAAATGTTCTTTTCATTCATATTTTATTTAGAAACATTTTAGAAAATGTCTATAGAAAGTGTGCTATACCTGTATAATTAAAGGTAACAAATTTGTTATCCTATAGAAAGTATTTTTTTCTTATTGAGAGATTTGCTTTGCTCTAACTGACATTCACCCTGAAAGTTGTTCTGTCATTCTGATGCTTTAAGCCATTTAACAAAACACCTTCCCCCCCACCCCAACTCAGTGGGCAGTGGAGTGTAGGGCAAGAATCAAGGAGACCTATTCCCACCCTATCAACAAAGGCTCAGTTGTTGTCATCTCTGGAGATGAAAGTGACTGCTTTTTGGAGTTACAGGGATCCAAAGTAGAATTGCTAGAGTGTACCTGGAACTCTACCGGGCATATAGCTGATAATTAATGACTTTTTAATATAAGAAAAATAATATTTGCAAAATGAACTAGCTGTTAGTCCCATGTTTAATGGATGAAGAAATGAACCCAGTTGGCCTACATTCGCTTTCATAGAAGTTAAAAGTTGAATGGTAACTAATGCCTGAACAGAATCTTTGCATGGGTTATATGAGTGTTTCCCAGTTGTAAGAATTCGTGCTGGTACGAGTACGAACATGAAGTTAACTTTCCAGTCCAAATTTACTTCCACTGTTGTTATTTTTTTTATTTATTTTTTTTTAAAAGATTTTATTTATTTATTTGACAGAGATAGAGACAGCCAGCGAGAGAGGGAACACAAGCAGGGGGAGTGGGAGAGGAAGAAGCAGGCTCATAGCAGAGGAGCCTGATGTGGGGCTCGATCCCATAACGCCGGGATCACGCCCTGAGCCGAAGGCAGACGCTTAACCGCTGTGCCACCCAGGCGCCCCTTCCACTGTTGTTATTACAACAGCATGATGGCTGTAGCTTCAGCAACGCTTAGTTGATTAAGCAAATAGGTGATAGTGTAAAATTTAAGTATGTGGTATGAAGTGCCTTATGTTCTAAGTTTTATTGCTTGTTTTCAAGATAAAATGTTGAATACAGTTGATCCTAAAATACTAAAGTGATAAACCTGATGAACCAAAAACCAAAAACTGGTTTTTAGAGGAAAGATAAACTCAGTAAATTGTGATTTTAGATATTACAATAAATTACTTAGTATTTTTAAAAGTACATATCATTTCTACAATACATTCTCTTTTTGCCTTGCTGTGAGGAATGGAGACTACAAGGTAAAAGAAAGTCAAATTTGAACATTTTACAATTTTAAGAACCAGTCTCAGAAACCACTGTATTATAACTTAAAAGTTTGTTGGCGAAAGAGGTAGGAGGATACGTGGATCAACTTGTTAGTTTACTAGATTTCATAGTGAATGGAACAAGATGACTGATAGGAGTTACTGATAGGAGTTACTTAGTTTGTAGTAATTTTCTGTGTGAGCCAGTACCCTTGATGTAAGGGATTGAAAAATAATTTAAATTTTCTTCAAGTGGTAATACAGTGTCTATTGTTGGTGGGTGTGGTCAAGAACAAAGTGAAGACAGTTGAGGTTAAACCAGATAAGTAAGGGAAATAGGGTATATTACTAGTAAGTTTTGTGTTGGTACAAAGCAGTTCGGTAGTACTGTGGTTTAGTCAGGAAAAAATAAGAACTACAAAGCAACCTAAAATATTCTATAACAAAGAAATCATAGTCAAGTGAAATTTGTGTAATTGTATTTAGTGACACACTTTCTAGTTTACTGAAATACAATATAGGGTTGTTTGGTTTATTTATTTGTATTTCATTCATTGTGTTCATTTCATTCAGATCACTTCGTAATACAGGATACTTTAATATCCTTAATTGTCATCCACATGGTTTTCATGGAAAATTTTTAAGTGAAAATTTCAGAAAATATTCGGGGCAACACCACTAGAGTTAAACAGATTGTGGTGTAGTACAGTTATGCTTTTAAAAATAGTGTTGCTCTTTTATTAGTAGTATAGACTCAGAAAAAAATAAAAATTAGAAGAAAATATGCCACTTGTCTAACACACCTTGATTACTTAGAGAATTTTGTAGAAAGAAACATAGTGGTTGTGCTGATCTTACCCTCCACCGTTTTATTTATTTATGTCAATAGATATTGGTTGTGAATTTCATATAATTGTTTGCTCTTTCAAATAATGAGCATCTAGGCATGCCCGGCTGGCTCTGGTGAAGAGCATGTGACTTGGGGTCGTGAATTGAGCCCCACGTTGGGTGTAGAGATTATTTAAAAATAAAGTCTACTTTAAAAAAGAAGGCAGGGGAACACTGGGTAGCTAGGTGAGTTAAGCATCTGACCCTTGGTCTCAGCTCAGGTCTTAATCTCAGGGTCATGAATTCAAGCCCTGCGTTGGGCTCTGCTGGTTGTGGAGCCTACTTAAAAAAATAAAACAAATTACATGTTTATGTAAAGTTAACATGGTAGGTAAGATCTTAAAGTTAATTTTTTTAAACCATATATATTCTTGTCAGAATGAAAATCCAAACCATACATGTATTTATTGATAACTAGGAAGAATCACAGCCCGGTTTCCCATTGTTTGGGGTCATTTTCAATTATCTGGCTCACCTGATTTAACCTCCATTATGAGCTATACCCAGAAGCCTAAAGATGTATATCCCTTCAGAATTCATGCAGCTAAGTTAGAGGTAGAATCAGAACAGAACTAAAATTCAAGTCTCATTACTGAAAGACCAATGGCAGAGTACATTTTTGCTTACCCCCCAATTTATCTGAGTCTTATTCTAGTATATAGATCTGATTACTAAACCTCTCTGGGTCTTCTTTCTGGCTTCACAGGACTAGTCACCCATTTCTTTAAAAAGTTTATGATGAACCTTATTTTTTATAAGCTCTTTTGGAATGTTTTTGTTTAGTTCAAATTTGAAAAATAATTTACATCAGCACTGTCCAATAGAATTTTTTGCGACGATGGAAATGCTTTATGTCTATGTGTTTAATTTGGCAGCCACTAGCGGCATACAGATATTGAACACTTGGAATGTGGCTAGTGTACCTGAGCACTAAATTTTTAATTTAATTTTAATTTACTTAAAATTAAATAGTCACATTTGGCCAGCACAGATTTAGATATTCTTTTTTTTTTTAAGACTTATTTATTTACTTTAGAGACAGAGAGAGAGTGAAGGTGCCTGAGAGAATCTCAAGTAGATTCCCTGCTGAGCACAGAGCCCAACATGGAGCTAGATCTCATGACCCTGAGATCATGACCTGAGCTGAAATCAAGAGTTGATGCTTAGCTGAGTGAGCCACCCAGGCATCCCTAGATATTCTTTTTTTTTTTTTTTTTTTTTGAGNTTTTTTTTTTTTTGAGAGAGAAAGAGAGCACGTGCACCCCCTCCCACCCGCGTGCGCATGCACTGTCCGGGCAGGGGCAGAGAAAGAGGGACAACCAGACTCCCTGCTGAGCAGAGCCCTATGTAGGGCTTGATCCCAGGACCCTGAGATCATGACCTGAGCTGAAGTCAGACGGTTAACCGGCAAGCCACTCTGGCGCCCCATCCCTAGATACTCTTAAAAAAGGAGAGAATTAAGTAGAAGTGGACATATTTTTTCACATTCTTTGCTTTTATGATTACTGTATTTGTGTGTTTTTGTGGGGTTGGGTTTTAAAATCTCATTTTTCCAAAATACTGTCTTAGTGAATAAATCTAGTCAGAGAAAACAACTTAGTAATAGCTATTTGAAAGCTATTTTTACAAATTCTTTTAATCAATACAATTAAGCAACTGTAGACTGCTGACCAACAGAATAATTTCATTTCAGTAGTATTCTGGAATATTACAGTTAAATAATAGTTAAAGCTTAAACTTTTCATATTACATGGAATACTTGACTAAACTATTATTTAAATCTTTTTACTCTACCATATCTCAGAAGCCTCTGAAACAAAGAGAAATTGAAAGGAAATAAATCGTCTTCAAATCTTTGTATATGACTAATTCCTGGCTTTGATTCTGTGAATCCTGTTTATACCATCTAGCCCCCCTGTTACCCTGTTTTATAGTAGCTTATCAGTATCTGAAATTTTCTTACTTATTTAAGCTCCATGAGACCAGAATCTTATTTCCTTTGATTTCCCAGGACCTAGAACAGGGTGGCATATAGTTGGTGTTCAGTAATGAACCATGTCGCAAACAAAACAAAAAGGATTCTGTGAGGAACAAGATACATATCTGGAATAACATGCCACTAGAAATGTGGGAATCAGCAAGGTGAGACTCAGCTTTTAATTATCTTAGTGATGTTGGTGTGGGTAGTTTAAGGTGATTATTTTAGAGTGATTTTTTATAGAAATGTTTCTCTAGGAACTCTTATTTTATTTATTTATTTATTTATTTATTTTAAAAGATTTTATTTATTTATTTGACAGAGACAGAGACAGCCAGTGAGAGAGGGAACACAAGCAGGGGGAGTGGGAGAGGAAGAAGCAGGCTCATAGCACAGGAGCCTGATGTGGGGCNTTGACAGAGACAGAGACAGCCAGTGAGAGAGGGAACACAAGCAGGGGGAGTGGGAGAGGAAGAAGCAGGCTCATAGCAGAGGAGCCCGATGTGGGGCTCGATCCCATAATGCGGGATCATGCCCTGAGCCGAAGGCAGACTCTTAACCGCTGTGCCACCCAGGCGCCCCTAGGAACTCTTATTTTAAAAACAAACTTTAGTCCAGACATACATATATATACTAAATAAATCCCATCCACATAAAGCATCATAGAGTTGACAAAATGGAGGGGAAAGTGAGAAAATATTTCCACAGTCAGTTTTTGAGTATTGAGCCTCATTTCCTAATCTCTTAGGAATTAAGGGGTTTACTCAAAGTCGTTTGTATACCATTGGTTGGAATGGTAGGAGAACCATTGCAGCAGAACTACATATTCCTGATTTTCCTATGTGTTGTTTTGACTTAGGATCTATGAGCGAACATTGCTGTGTAGCAGACATAGGCACTTTAACTGATATAAACAGTATTGGGCTGATAATGATTTATCTGGAAGTAGTTGGAATGCCTGGATGGCTCAGTTGGTAAAGCATCTGCCTTCAACTCAGGTCATGATCCTGGGGTCCCGGCATTGAGCCCTACATCAGGCTCTCTGCTCAGTGGGGAGTCTGCTGCTCCCTCTACCTCTGCCATTCCCCCTGCTTCTCTCTCTTGCTCACTCTCTCAAATAAATAAAATCTTTTTTTTTTTTTTTTTAAGATTTTATTTATTTATTCGACAGAGATAGAGACAGCCAGCGAGAGAGGGAACACAAGCAGGGGGAGTGGGAGAGGAAGAAGCAGGCTCATAGCGGAAGAGCCTGATGTGGGGCTCGATCCCATAATGCCGGGATCACGCCCTGGGCCGAAGGCAGACGCTTAACCGCTGTGCCACCCAGGCGCCCCTCAAATAAATAAAATCTTAACAAAAAAAAGTAGTTGGAAATCAAATATTCTCCTACAGTAAATTAGGTGATTTAATTTCTGATTCTTAAATGCCAACATGGAAAGTGTGGGAAGGATTTTATTTTTACTTAGTATCTATACATTTTTTAAAAATAGTTAAATAGTGTTTTAAGATGTAAATGAAAACCTATTTAGGGAACTTTTTGTTATTTGCCTTTACAAAATACATTTCCACCTAGACGTTATTCATTAGAAAAATACTGGTGTAATAACAGTTTTTTTGAATGGCTATGCGAGGCTTTTCTTTTTTAATTGGCTCTCCTATGTTTAAATTAACAATTTTTTTTTAAATGGCTCTTACCATAGTGCTGTCTTTACTAATGCAAATTTTCTCCACCCCCTTCTACATATTTTTGTGAATATTGTTCACAAAATCCAGTTTGGCCCAGTGATTTTTAGTTATCGGAAATTGAAAATCTTAAAAACAGTATTTTAGGGGCACCTGGGTGGCTCAGTCAGTTAAGTGTCTGCCTTAGGCTCAGGTCATGATCTCCTGGGGTCCTGGGATAGAGCCCCTTGTGAGCGTCCAGGGACAAATTGTAGGTCACAGTATATTTATATCTGTAGATAGGCGAATTTATGTTGTGATAGGTAAGACTTTTTAAACTGATATCTCTATTTCAATTTCCCCAAATCTTAGGTTAACAAATCCATGGTAATTTCTCATCTCTCTTTTATATGCTTCATAGTGATGGTAGTGGAACTAAGGACAACAAAGTGAGTGTTTGGAAATGCTTTCAATGAAGACTTCTGGTTTCCTGTTGCCTCTGTAACAAATGATGTCAAACCTCGTGGCTTAAACACAGCAAAATTTAAAACAGCAGATTTACTATCTCACAGTCTTGGATGTCAGAAGTCTTACGGAGCTAAAATCAAGATATCGGTAGGGTTGCATTCCTTCTGGAGGCTCTAGGGAAGAATCTGTTCTCTTGCCTTTTCCAGCTTCTAGAGGCTGCCTGTGTTCCTTGGGTTATGCTCCCCCTCCTCTTTTCAAAGCCAGAAGTATAGCATTCTCAGATCTCTGACTCTTCTCTCTCCCTTTTTCACTTATAAGGATCCTTGTGATTACATTGGCTCCACCTAGATAATCCAGGATATTCTCTCCATTGTAGGACCCTTAATTACATCTGCAAAGTCCCCTTTACCACATAAGGTAACATTCACAGGTCCTAGGGGTTAGGATGTGGGCATGTGGTAGGGAGGCATTGTTCTATCACAGCCTTTATGCAAGTTGAAGATATTGTCTTTGGTAATTATAGTGATAAGGGATGTTTTCTGAAGCAATAAGCATTGCCTTTCTGAATTAATACAGACATGACAGAAAAGTGGTTTAATGGTCAGTGACAGTATAGCATGTGATAAACAGTGCAGGTAACGAAGTAAGACTGTCTGTGTTTGACTCCTGGCTCAATCACTTATTGTCTGTGTGACCTTGGACAAGCCACCAAACCTGTTTTGCAATTTCCTCATCGGTAGTATGGAGATGCTAATATTCACTTTACAGAGTTTTTCTGAGGGTTAAATGCTGTAATTCTTGTAAAGCACTTGGAGCAAGACGTAAGTGCTCAGTAAATGATACTGTTTTACTTCAAGCATCTCTAAAGTATTCATTTGAAATTTCAAGAGATTCTTATATAGATAAAAATCTGGGTCTATTGAGTTGCAGTTTTTTTTTTTGTTTAACATTTTGAATACTTATATCCAAATATTCCAAATATTTCATATTTGGGAAAGCATCTGTGCCCATTAGTCATTAAAAAATCGGTACAAGCTGAATAAATATGAATATTTCCTTGGTTTATAATTAGTAAATTGTATTTCTTCTTTTGAAAAATGTATTAAAATTTTTATATGCTCATTATAGAATCTACAGAGAAGCAAAAGGTAAAGCAAAAAAAGGAAATTCATCCATAATTCCATTTAGAGATAGTAAGCATTTACATTTTAATGAACATCATTTTAGGACAGTGGTTCTCAACCCTGGAGCGGTTTTGCCCTCCAAGGGAACATTTGGCGATGTCTGGAGACATTTTTGATTGTTAGTACTGGCAGGTGGTACTACTGTCACCTAGTGGGTAGAGGCCAGGATGCTACTATGCATCTTAAAATGCACATGACAGCCCCCCACAATAAAATATCTGGCCCAAAATGTTAGTAGTGCTGAGGTCGGAAAACCCTGTTTCAGAGTGTGAACTCATTGATAAATGTATTGCCTTCTTAGTCTAGTTCTCAGTCGTATATTTAAATTTTGGATCACTTCTTGATCAGTGAGGTACCTAAAGTCTAGATACAAAAGACCAGATTTGATTTGGTAAGTCACATTTGGCTCTTGAGAAATGTTGGTAATTTTAGAAGTTAGCATAACACAGCAATTTGGTGAGGTCTCCAAAGAAGGTTACATACTGAAATTATCTGCATAATTTTAGATTATGAAGTTGAAGTCCTGTTACAGCAAACTGTATCTTGATAGCCAAACGTATTTTCTTCTGTCTTCATTTCTTGGTTGGAAATGACTATTTAGTAAAACAGCAGTTATTTCCTTTGGTCTTTTCTGCCATCTCTGTATTCATTTAGCAGCCTTTCTCACTCCCTTACTGTACCAGGGAATAGGGTACAGCAATGAACAAAACATAAAAATACCTCGTACCTTTTGTAGAATTGAAGTACAGTTGACCATTGAGCACCACAGTTTGAACTGTGCAGGTTCACTTGTATACAAATTGTTTTTTATAAATACAGTACAAGGCTGTAAATGTATTTTCTCTTCCTTGTGGTTCTCTTAATATTTTTTTCTCTAGCTTATGTAATATGTGTAACATACAACATATGTATTAACTGACTGTTTATATTATCAGTAAGGTCAACAGTAGGCTGTTAGTAATTAAGTTTTTTGGGAGTCAAAAGTTATCTGCAGATTTTTGACTGCACGGGGCATTAGCCTCTAACCTCCGTGTTGTTCAAGGGCCAACTTAGTTAGGTTTTGACGGTTCGTTGGTTTTTCCATGATTAAAGATGGCACTGCTACCCTTTGCCTTGGAAATTAAATATAAATATGAATTTTAGATATCGGATCACATTTGGCAGCTTTCTGGTTGCTAAAGTTACTCAAAGACACCTCAAGCATAGCTTGGCATTCTAATATAAATTGATTCTGTGTTTAGTACAGGTTTTGTATTTGTCTATAAATGATTTGAAAAAAAGGAAAGTCACTTTATTAGAGGTCCAGATTCTTACCATGTGTTATGCTCAAGGATAATAATATTGACTGTTTCTCATGAGATCATTAGTAATGATTGCAGGGGCTTTTGGTTTGTTGTTGTTGTTGTCTTTTAAAGATTTATTTATTTATTTTAGAGAGAGAGCAAGCCAGGGGAGGGGCAGAGGGGGAGAGAGAGAGAGAGAGAGAATCTCAAGCAGACTACACAGTGAGCTTGGAGCCCCACACGAAGCTCAGCCTCACCACCCTGAGATCATGACCTGAGCCAAAACCAAGAGTTAGTGGGACTCCCAACAGGTGTCCCATGACTGCAGTTTTTATACACTAAAACAAAAGACAGAAGAGGTTCATTTCATTATATATCTACTGTTTTGATAAAAATGGACCCTAATATGTGCCTATTTTATATGTGCCTGTAGAATTATTAGATTCATGATAGTGAGCTTCATATTAAACGTTATGTAAATGTTCTTCCTGGGAGAAAAATCTCTTGTCTGTCAGTGGCTATTTTGTGGAAATTCTGTGTTTCCAGCATTTAATAAAGTATCTTCTACTCCGAGGGTGCCTGGTTTTGGCTCAGATTATGATTTCGGAATTGTGGGATTGAGCCCCGCATCAGGCTCCATGCTCAACATGGAGTTTGCTTGTCCCCCTCCTTCTGTCCCTCCCCCTTTTCTCTCTCTCTCTCTCAAATAAATAGACAAAATCTTAAAAAAAAGTATCTTCTCCAATTTCTAATGAAAAGATTACTTGAAAAAATATAAGCTTACATAATAACTTTTGAAAAAGTTTAAAAATAATTGGGGCAATTTTGTTGTTGTTGTTGTGTTTTCCTCTTAGTGACCTGATTACCTACTGCTAGTTTGGTTTTGTATTGGACATACAGTCATAGTGCAGACACTTTCTAGCTTTGTCCGTGACCTTTCTTAAAAAGGAAAAAGCAAATCTGTACAGTCAGTTCTAAATGCATGCGGCTAACAAATAGCCTGTGGCATTTCAGGAAAACTAGTTAATGGTTATAACTCATTAAAATATTTACGTTGTTAAGCCAATTCTGTGCCTCCTTGTTGTGATGCTCCCTTTTGTTTATAGATAATGTGTCAGGCACAGTAGTTGGCCTGGGGATTCAGAGATGAAGTGATCCCACATCCTTAACATAGACTTCCAGTCTTTTCATATTGTCTGGCATCTGAGTTGTTTTTATTTCCATGAATTATATAGTATGCTTTCATTAAATGCTTATAATTTAGTTTTGCAACATATCCAGAAAGGCCCTCCTAATAATCTAGATATTTGGAAGCCGTGATATTAAAAAGCCAAGAAAGTTCGTTTTCTTTCTTTCTTTCTTTCTTTCTTTCTTTCTTTCTTTCTTTCTTTCCTTCCTTCCTTCCTTCCTTCCTTCCTTCCTTCCTTCCTTCCTTCCTTGATTTATTTGTTTGAGAGAGGGAGAGAGAGCACATGCAGGCAGAGGGGCAGAGGGAGAGGGAGAAACAGACTCCCCGCTGAGCAGGGCGCCTGCTGTGGGGCTCCATCCCAGGACACTAGAATCATGACCTAAGTGGAAGGTAGATGCTTAACCGACAGAGCCACCCTGAATTTTTTTTTTTATAAGTAAGCTCCGTGCCCAACATTGGGTTAGAACTCAGAACCCCAAGATTAAGAGTCTCATGCTCCACCAACTGAGCCAGCCAGGTGCCCCAAGAAGCCAAGAAAGTTCTTAGCTGAAACCCTTTTAGGTAATGGTTAGTGTAGTTTTTTTTGCAAAGGCACTTCCCTTCCTTTCCACAGGTTAGGACTTTTTTGTTTTCCTAAGTCTGGAAATGTCTGAAGTCCCCAGTACCTCTTTCTGTCCCCACATTCCATAGCTTCTTAACTCTGGATGTTTTCTTTTGCCATCCAGGTGTTTGTCCCTTTCTGTCATGAGGGACTCTGATTTGCTCATCTTTTATCTCTAGTACTCAAGACTAAATGTAATACGAGTACTTGATATGAAATGAATAAATGAATCCTAACCAGAAGCAATTTCTGAGCCTCATCTCTAGCACTTGCCCTGTACTGCTTTTCTCTCTCCAGTAATAATGTAACTATACAATTGCAGGAGCCATGTCTGAATTTTTTCCCTATAACTTTGGTGCTTAGCCTAGTGTCTAGTAAATAGTAGATGCTCGATAAATACTTGTTTTTTGTTTTTTTTTAGAGAAGCCTGTATAGGTTGCGGTGGGGACAACCTGGCTGTAACTTTTGTTCTCCTTCCCACTGCAGTAGCACCAGAATGGGAAGGAAGAAGGAGCTGGCATGAACCTTGGCCCAACATTGTCTCAGCCCACAGAGGACAAGTAACAGACAGCAGCTGGTATCCAGAGTTTCACAGATGTACACACACACACACACACACACACACACTTTATTTAGGTTAAGATAGCTCTTTACAATGTATTAAGTGCTATGGTAAAGCATAGGTAGGATGCTATGCCAGCAGAAGAAGGTACTTGACCTGGCTTCACAGTGTGTGTGTGTGTGTGTGTGTGTGTGTGTGTGTGAGTGTGAAAGGTGCTCTGGAAAAGCTTGTTGGAGTATTTTAACACATCTGAATAGAATCTTAAAGTATGAGTCGTTGATGAGAGAGGAGATGCTAGAGTGGTGGAGGGCAAGGTGGGTAAGCTGCAGCAGCAGGAGAGGAGGCTGGACCGTAGGCAAATCAAGAAAGGTCTTTTGCTTTGTAGATTTTATCCTAAGGCTTGGAGAGCCATAAGAGGTTATTAAAGGGGTTTTTTGCTTTTGTTTTGAAGTACTTGTCAGTGCTCTAGAGAGCAGATTGGAGGTGGACAGCTTGGGAAGCAGGAAGAACAATTTGGAAGTTGATGCTCTAATCCAGACGATAAATGATAAAGCAGAGGCAGTGAATTTAGCAAGGATTAGAATTGGAAGGAAGTTTGAGGGTAGAATCCAGCTTTGTTTTATGCATTGAGATTATCTTCTCCCCATCTAGGGGCTTGTCTTTTCACTTGTATTGTAACTTTGGCATACAGCTTTTTTTAAAATAAAGATTGCTGATTTTATTAATCACATTTATACTCTTTATGTATCATTTAAGAAGTCCTTCCACTTAAGTTCATGAAATCTCCTGTTCTATGCTTTTTTTTTTCATAAACATTTTTAAGTTTTACTTTTTATATATAGGATGCCACCTGGAGTTGGTATCCTATATGGTGAGGATCTAATTTTTTTCCTACGTGGCTAAGCAGTTATCCATACCGTTCTTTGAAACTTGTTTCCTTTCCGCACTAATCTGTAATACTGCTTCTGTTAATGCCAAATTCCCATATAGGCTTGAATCTGTAGTTAGGATCTTACTGTTTCATTGTCTGTCGCTTTGCCAGTACCTCACCTTTTTTTTTTTTTTTTTAAAGATTTTATTTATTTATTTGACAGAGATAGAGANGAGATAGAGACAGCCAGCGAGAGAGGGAACACAAGCAGGGGGAGTGGGAGAGGAAGAAGCAGGCTCATAGAGGAAGAGCCTGATGTGGGGCTCGATCCCATAACGCCAGGATCACGCCCTGAGCCGAAGGCAGACACTTAACCGCTGTGCCACCCAGGCGCCCCAGTACCTCACCTTTTAATTACTGTAGCTTAATAAATGTAAAGCTTTTTATTTTAAGCACATTTAACATGTGTACAAACGAGTCATTCTTTGAATGGATATTGTAGACTTTATTGTTGGGAAACATACACAAATGCTTTGATTGCTTTTAGAGAATTTTTTTCAATATATCATCACATACCATACAATTCTCCCTTTTAAAGTATGCAGTTCTATGGTTTTTAGTATATCGACAGGGTTGTGCAACTATCACCTCTAATTCCAGGACATTTTCATCACCTCAGAAAGAGCTCCCATACCCATTAGCAGTCAGCTTCCGTTTCTCCCTCCTCCCAGTCCTTGGCAACCACTAATCTTCTGTCGCTATGAATTTGCCTATTCTGGAGATTTCATACAAATGGAATCATACAATATGTAGCCTTTCATGACAGCATTCTGTTTAAATTGAGTAAAACTGATAGATTAGCAGGGCATTCTCTAGGAATAATATTGTCTACGAAAGTAGGACAAAAATACTCTGTCTTAGGGGCGCCTGGGTGGCACAGCGGTTAAGCGTCTGCCTTCGGCTCAGGGCGTGATCCCGGCGTTATGGGATCGGGCCCCACGTCGGGCTCTTCTGCTATGAGCCTGCTTTTCCTCTCCCACTCCCCCCGCTTGTGTTCCCTCTTTCACTGGCTGTCTCTATCTCTGTCGAATAAATAAATAAAATCTTTAAAAAAAAATACTCTGTCTTAGTGGGGAGAAAGAAGAGAAAATCTTACCAGTATTTATTTCTGTTTTGTTTTTATTGTTTAAAATTAAATTCATATTTTATTTCTCCATTATTGAAGAATGTGGCTAATCTTATGCTTTTGCTTAGTAGTAATGAGTAAATGTCATGTAGCAAATTCTACAAGGATTTTGTTCTTCTGTTGATACATCTTGAGTTTATTTGATATAGATGGAGTGAGACTACTTTGATGTGCTTATTGTCTGTAATTGTATCAAAATGACACAATTTTTTTTATACCTTCGTGGATAAGTGAGTAAAATCACATGAAAATATAAAGGGAGTACATTCTCTCCTGAATTGTTTATTTTTTAACGCAAGCAGATTTTCCAGTTTAACCCAGAAATTAGTCAGCAGCTGAGAGTTCTTTTTAAAAGGCTACCTCGGAAAGTACCTTTAAGTCGAGATACCCAGATAAGGTTTACTAATATAGAACATTTATTTAACATACTAAAATTTTGTAAGCCTTTTGTGTCATTTGGAGAATTGATGCTTTATTAGTATAATGACTGAAAAATAGTTCAGAAAAGAAAATGTTTTCCCCTAAATCATAGCATCAAACTTTCACAGAGTTCGCCTCAACCAGAATGGTAGTAAATCTCTTTAAATGCTTCAGAAGTCTGACCAGCAGTCTCTTCAAACCTCCTAATTTTGATATCCTCAAATTTTCATTAAAAATGTCATAGGGAAACTAAACATTTGTGAAGTACCTGAAGAGTTAGTATCATTATATAATGGCCTCAGAGTCTCAGAAGTCCAAGCATTTGCATTACCGTGGGAATTTAACAAATTGTTTGAGAGAAAATGCCACATATTGGGGAAATAATGTGCTTCTGTACCACTGTGGTTACAGCTATGGTTGCCTGTGCCCACCAACTATGTAACACTTGGGTACTAGTAAAAGTACTTCATTCTGTTTGTGGATAGAAGAGTAAATCTTACAATCTGATACAGTTTTTGTTCCCTTAAAGGATAAGATCATGTAAAGACAAATGGAACAACCACTTCCATTTGTAATTTTATTTGTATTCCCTTGCTAGAAATTTTCAAGCAGGATCCATTTTGTTTGAAAGATTGACATCGAGTTGTGTAGTCACTGTACCAGATATGGTTATTGTTTTTTGTCTATAACAGCTAGATTAGATGCTATCAATTCTGGCTGCTTTCAGTGAATAAAAGGTAAACATTGTTGTTCATTTCCTTTTTGGTGCTTTAGAGGCGTGGTCAAGTTCTTAGAACCAAATGGTTGGGTTTTTTTCTTTTTTTTTTTCCCCCATAACCTCCACCTTCACCCTTGACTTTCCCCCCCTCCAAGATTTTATTTATTTGAGAGAGAGAGAGACAGAGACAGCAAGAGAGAGCATAAGCGGGGAGGAGAGAGAAAAGCAGGCTCCCCACTGAGCAGGGAGACTGACTTGGTTCAGTCCCAGAGTCCTAGGATCATGACCTGAGCTGAAGGCAGACACTTAACTGACTGAGCCACCCAGGTGCCCCGATTTTATTTTTGTTTTTGTTTTTGGTTTTTTTTAGGTTGAAATGTAGGAAGGCTTGTGAAGGAAGAATGTGGATTTTTAGTGTAATTTGCGTACTATTCATACTTAATAGTAGCAGTTTGATTTTTAAAGGTGTGTGGGCTCCTTAAAAATATTTATCTCCCACTTCCCAAAAGGTTGTGTGGCTTATAATTTTTTGTTTTGTTTTTCTTTAATTTATTTGAGAGAGCCAGGGAGAGAGAGAGAGAGAGAGAGAGAGCGCACGCATGCGCGCGCCCACGAGCATGAGTGGGAGGAGGGGCAGAGGAGGAGGGAGAAGCAGACTCATGCTTCTGCGTGGCTCACTCAGGCTCAAATCCCAGGACCCTGAGATCATGACCTTAGCCGAAGGCAGAGGCTTAACCAACTGGGCCACCCAGGTGCCCCCGAATAGCTTATAGTTTTAAAATAGACATAATAAAGCAAAAGAACATACCCTCTGTTGTTTTTAACAGTGCACCTTTATTATTACATTACTGACAATTAAATAATTTTTAAATTATGAAAACCAAAATGGGCAGTGCAGAATTTAACTTATAGTCAGAGGATCACTCTGATCATATCATTAAATTAAATTCTGAATAGAGCACAGAACCAAAAAGAATGGCATCTCTTTTAAAACCCTGGCATTAATGGAATTGGGCACTGAAGATTAAGCATGTTTTTCAAGTTTTTACCTTAAAGAGTATCACCTTTCACCCATGCAAACCTATGTACTGAAAACAGTGGACCATATTTTTTTAAAAAATTAACTACGTGTCTTTTTCTTTTTTGGTGTAAATTTGGGGGTAACAAGAGCATAATGAAAATCTCCCTTGATGCTGTCATCCGGAAATCTTCATATTCTGTCATTAAGTATGAGTCATAGTTAAAAAGTTTTTTTGGGTGGGGTGGGTATGTGTATATGTATTAAATTGATTTTAAATACAAGATCTGATTGTCAAACATGAGTGATTATTCAGTTAGAAATCAGTATATGAATATAATTGGTAGCTTTCTCTTGTTACACCTCAAAGAGTGTATATTTAAGCTTACCTATATGTGCTACATTTCAAGTTTTTGCTCTAAGACAAAATTAGCCTCTAATTTTTTAATATTATGTGTTTAAACATTTTTTTTCTTAATAATGTTTTGCTGCAGAAACCAAGCAGTAAAAATGCCAGGTTTTCAAGAACCAGCATAGGTGGTTCATTACTTGTAGACTGTGTGCACTCCATTGCTGTTACTATAGAAACACACATAAACTGTGGATTTATCATAAACCTTGAGAAATGTTCCTTGCAGCACTTCACATAAAAAAAATCTGGATCCCTTGTTTACCTGGGGTAAAGGAGGACCATTCTCTTCCTCAGTGTTGTGGAAATCACATTCGTTGTATTCTGCTATTTTTCTTTAGCCATAAAATTTCTAGTGTTGATATACCAAGTAGGCTTTGTATTTTAGTATGATTGATAATTACTGAAATAGGTTTGGAAAATTAAGATTGATGTTCATGCCAATTCAATTAACTATGAGTGAAAATTGTTTTTTGAGAGCTTCTACATTCTGAATTTCAGATTTACAGTTTTAATAACTCTAGGGTTTTAAGTAGATATGCTTATTTGAAGTTTTTGATATCTTTTGGTCTTTTGTTAGATTAATAGACTCTGGAAATTCATTTCATTTCATTTCATGCCAGTCCCTTGGGGTTTAAGCCTTTTGGGGAAGGTTAGCCCAGAACTAAGGATAATCTCAGTAGTGGCTAGGTAAGCAGTTATCAGTCAAATTTTGCTAAGGATATTACCTGAGGAGACTATAACTGTGTTTATATTCTCTTGTATTCTGCATGGAAAGATCCTCAACAACTGTTTAAAGCATTTCATTTATGTGTAATATCTCCCTTAAGTTTACACATTTCAGTTTAAAAGACTGACTAAGCCCTGCCTCTTTGCCTTCACTTTGGGCTCTAGGAGCATATGGATGAATAAAATTACTTCCTACACTTAAGAAAATCACATAAACAGATTGTTTCCTGATTAATTCTAAGAGATATGCATAGTGTATCTTAGGAATGTAGAGGAAAGTTACTCAGACTAGCCTAGAGCTTAAGTGACTACTTCTTGAAAATGACTTTCTGAGCTCAGAGAAGATGGTTAAAAGTCAAGCAAAAAAAGATATAGAAGGGCATATTAGGTCACTTTGGTGAAGGCACAGTGGTATGAAATTAGTGGTTTAACATTAGTAGCATACGAAAGTGACTGGAGGTTGGAGACCTAGGTATAGACCTTGCTTCAAGGCCTT
Source organism: Ailuropoda melanoleuca (assembly GCF_002007445.2). Classification (NCBI taxonomy): domain Eukaryota; kingdom Metazoa; phylum Chordata; class Mammalia; order Carnivora; family Ursidae; genus Ailuropoda; species Ailuropoda melanoleuca. The sequence goes on from NC_048235.1 coordinate 33,968,640, forward strand.
TGAGTGCTCTGTTGGGCACAGTGACTTCTTCTGGGAATCATTGAAGGTAAGTGATATGCTTAGATTTACAAATTAAGTGACCTAGGAATGTATTTAAGGGGTAGTTGAGTCTGAAAACAGATACAGGCAATTTATGTGACATCTTAGAACCACTTTTTTTTTTTTTTTAAAGATTTTATTTATTTATTTGACAGCACAAGCAGGGGGAGCTGCAGAGTGAGGGGCAGAGGGAGGAGCAGGCTCCCCGCTGAGCAGGGAGCACTAGGTAGGCGGGGCTCAGTTCCAGGACCCTGGGATCATGACCTGAGCTGAAGGCACCCGCTTAACGACTGAGCCACCCAGGCGCCCCTTAGAACCACTTTTGATTCCAAAAAGCTTGAATGATGATATCACCATGAGGAGTTTTGACATATAATAAAGTATAGATGACCTTTGAATAATATGGCTTTGAGCTGCATGGCTCTTAACAGGTAAACTAATTTCTCAAAATCCTTAAGTTTATAAAACAAGTAATAATGACAACAACAAAAATACATCTGCATGGCTCCACTTATATGTGGATTTTTCTTGATAAATACAGTATGGTACTGTATATTTTCTCATGATTTTCTTTTTTCTTTCTTTTTTTTTAAAGATTTTATTCATTTATTTGAGAGAGAGAGAGAGAGAACAGTCAGGGGAAGCGGCAGGCAGAGAGAGAGGGAGAAGCAGACTCCCCACTGGGCAAGGAGCCTGACGACGACGTGGGGCTCGATCCAGGACCCCGGGATCATGACCTGAGCCAAAGGCAGACACTCAACAACTGAGCCACCCAGGCGCCCCTCATGATTTTCTTAACATTATCTTTTATTTAGTTTACTTTGTTGCAAAAAGTAACTTAAACTATACATTAAATGGATCATGACAGATCTTATAAATCTTTGGCTTTTTACATTTACCACATCATGAATACTTAATTGATGTTCCTAGCCTCAACCTGTTCATCTGAAACACATGGCACACTTTTTTTTTTTATCTTGTATCTAAGATTTGACAAGGAGTCTATAAACTTTCTATTATCATTCCCATCCTGAATATGTTGGTAAATAAGTACATAAGAGCTCTAAAGCTTTAGTTGACAATTTTCAACTGCTTTTCCCTTTAAAACTGTGAACAGCTTCAACAAAATTAAGAAAAAGGTATTCATTGACTGACTTACATCATCTTAAAAAAATTGGTTAGAGGAAGAATTTATCATATATTGTTTGCCTATGGTGGTTTCATTTACTTGGAAGTACATATTAGAGTGGGTAGAAGACTAGTACCATTATTTAGTCTCCCACCAAACTGTTAACTCTGGTGAGTGGGATTGGGGAAGTGTGAAGTTTAAGATGTGAGGATTTCTGTTGTTGTTGCTCTTTACTTTATATACTTTAGGGATTTTGAGAAATTAGTTTACTTGTTAAGAGCCATTGCTATGAAACAGAGAGGCTTGGATTTATATGTCTGACTCTGAGCAAGTTACTCATAGCAAGTTACTCATGCTGGTCTTCGTGTTTCATTTGTAAAATAGGCATCGTATTTCCTCAGAGGGTTGTTATGAGGAATAAAAAAATAAACGTGAAGCAGTTAGAATGGTTTGACATAGTGAGTTTTCAAATGTTAGCCAGTATTATTATTATTTTAGTAATACAAAAAAATTAAAACATAACATCTTTATCAGGGATTTATTAAGGACAAAGGTGTGAGAATTCTTGGTGGCCTCTACTGAGGGCTTTTAAAATTAGAGGGTGCGAAACGCCTAACTTCCAAATCCTGTTTGTCTTTCATGGCCTAAATGCCTCCTTGCCTAGTTAACATTGTTCTTCTCAAATGTCGGTTATAATTGTGATGGTAACACAATTTAATTCTTAGTCACCTTCTGATTCACGTTGTTCACATTATTTACTACTATTTTATGACCCTTGCCCATAAAATCTCATCTAGTATACTAAAGAGATTGTAAATGCCTTTAGGTTGGAGATCAGGTTTTTCGTAAGTTCTCTGTACCCAACATCACACTGACTGATAATAATAGCCAACAAGTATTGAGCTCTAAGCTATACTCCAGGCACTGTCCGAAGTACTGCTCGCAGATTAACTTTTAATTCTTACAACAATTCTGTACAAAGTAGACAATTATAAATATCCAGTTTGTGGATAAGGAAACTGAGATTTAAGGAGATTAAGTTGCCAAAGTCACTAGCTAACGACCTTAAATTTGGATTTTGAACCTCACAGTTTTGATTCTGAGCCTATATTTTCAACCTGTCTCCAGTGCTCACTGGAGAGCCATCTAATTCTTTAAGGTCTTAACTATTTTTTTTATTTTTATTTTTTTAAAAGATTTTATTTGTTTGTTTGACAGAGAGAGAGACAGGCAGTGAGAGAGGGAACATAAGGAGGGGGAGTGGGAGAGGAAGAAGCAGGCTCCCAGTGGAGGAGCCTGATGCGGGGCTCGATCCCAGAACGCTGGATCACACCCTGAGCAGAAGGCAGACGCTTAACAACTGCACCACCCAGGCACCCCAGGTCTTAACTATTTAGATCATTCCATGTGTCTGCTGTTTGGAACCTAGCTGTCAGACTCCAGTACACACAAAAATCACTATGTAGAGGAATTTAGTTGTCCTAAAATGTTTTTCTTTTAAAAATTACCAAAACTGCTTTCTTGATTGCATTATCGTATCATTTGGAGGTATAATATGAAAAAGCGTGGCTCTATTCACGCTTTGACTTTCTAGAAACGATAATGTGGAACATTTGGCTTTGTTGGTCAGAATTTGGTGTCAAGTTGTTTTTTTTGTTGTTGGGTTTTTGTTTTTTTTTTTTTGTTTGTTTTGGTTTTGTTTTTGTTTGGTTTGGTAAGTAATCTCTACCCCCAGTGCAGGGCTTGAACTCACAACCTGGAGATCAAGAGTCACATGCTCTACCAACTGAGCCAGCCAGGTGCCCCGGTGCCAAGTTTTAATGCAGCCTTTTACCACCTTAAGAAGCTGTAGCTTTTTCTTTTCAAAATTTCTTCCAAACCTTAGCCAACTTACTTTGTTTTTTCCCCAATTTTTCACTTTTAAGATTTAGAGACGTTAAAAGAATTGTATGTAGAGGTTAAAAGTTAAAAGAAATGTAATGTAGGCTAATACCTACATTAGCCAATGGTTAACATTTTGCATCCTTTTATATGTACTTTTTTAATCCCAAGACATTTGAAAGTTGTGATCCCCTGGCACTTTAAATATTTCAGCATGGCTTTTCCAAGAATAAGGACATTCTTTTATATAAACCGAACACTATCATACCCTTGAAAATTAATAGCTCCATTTTTTAATGGCCAGTCCATTAAAATTCTAAGTTTTCTTCAGAATACATCTTTTACCTGTGTGTGTATGTGTGTGTGTGTGTGTGTTTAAATATGTGATTTCATCAAAGTCCATGCATTACATTGGTTGTTAAATCTTTTAAAATCTAGAAGAATCTGGGCAACTGGGTGGCTCAGTCAGTTAAGTGTCTGCCTTTGGCTCAGGTCATGATTTCAGGATCCTGGGATTGAGTCCCCTGTCGGGTTCTCTGCTCAGTGGGGAGTCTGCTTCTCCCTCTCACTCTCCTTCTGTGCTCTCCTTCTGTGCTCTCTCCTGCCTTCAAATAAATAAAGTCTTTAAAAACATCTAGAAGAGTCTTTCCGTCTTTTGTTTCTTTGTTTATAACATTAGCTTTTTTGACGAGCCCAGGCTAGTTGTGTGAGAGAATGTTCCACATTTTGTATTTGTCTGATTGTTTCCTCATTGTGAGATTCAGTTTAAACACTGGGAAGAATACTTAGGAGGTGATGATGTATTAATGAATCGCATCATGAGGCCCATAATGCCAGGTTGTCCTGCTTTTGGTAATGCCATGTTTAATCACTTGTTTAAAATGATCCTTGCCAGATCTATTGTATGTATTTCTATTAGCAATTAGTACGTAATCTCTGGAGTAACAAATATTTAAACTATCATTCACTTGTCCCATTTTTGCCTGTGAACCCTTAGTGGGTCTGTTCACATTTTCTAGAGTGTCAGAATAAAGGATGTTGTTTGTAAGATACGTGTTTTGCAAATATTTTCTCCCTGCCTGTAATGCATCTTTTTGTTTTCTTTGTTTTGTCTCTGTAATATTTTTTTATTTTTCTATTTTTAAGTATTTATTTATTTGTTTGAGAGAGAGAGACAGAGCATGAGCAGGGGGGAGGAGGCAATGGGAGAGGGAGAAGCAGACTCCCTGCTGAGCAGGGAGCCTGATGCGGGGCTGGATCACAGGATCCTGAAATCATGACCTGAGCTGAAGGCAGACACTTAACCAGCTGAGCCACCTAGGCGCCCCTGTAAGTTTTTTTTTAATTGAAGTATAGTTGACATAAAATATTAGATTCAGGTGTACAACACAGTGATTCAACAATTACTTAGATTACAAAATGCTCTTCACAGTAAGTATAGTTACCATTTGTCACCATACAAATTTATTGGTGTATTATTGACTATATTTCCTATATTGTACATTTCATCCTCATGACTTACTTATTTACGACTGGAATTTTGTAGCTCTTAATCCTCTTCACCTATTTTGCCTATAGTCCTACTCCTTTCCTCTCTGGGAACCAGCAGTTTGTGTATTTATGAGCAGTTTCTGGTGTTTTTGGTTTGTTTTTGTTTGCTCATTTTTTGTGTTTTTTAGATAGTGCATGTAAGTGGAATCATATAGTATTTGTCTTTGACTTATTTCACCCTTGCTTAATACCCTCTAGATCTATCCAAATGGCAAGATTTCATTATTTTTTATGACTAATATTCTACCATGTATACATGTCACATCTTTATTTATGTTATCAATGGACAGTTAGGCTGCTTCCATATCCTGGCTATTGTAAATAATGCTGCAGTAAACATAGTGGTGCATATATCTTTTCAAATTAGTGTTTTTATTTTCTTTGGCCCAGTGTGGTGGTACTGGATTGTATTGTATTTCTGTTTTTAATTTTTTGAACCTCCATGCTGTTTTCCATAGTGGTTGTACCAATTTACATTCTCACCAGCAGTGCACAAGTATTTCCTTTTCTCCACATCATGGCTAATACTTTTTTCTTTTTCTTTTTTTTTTAAGAGTTTATTTATTTATTTGAGAGAGAGCAAGAGGTGGGGGGAGGGGCAAAGGGAGAGGGAGAAGCAGATTCCATGAGGAGCAGGGAGCCTGACTCGGGGCTCAATCCCAGGACCCCAGGGTCATGACCTGAGCCAAAGTCAGATGCTTAACAGACTGAGCCACCCAGGCACCCCTACACTTACTGTTCTTATCTTTCCATTCTGACTGGTGTGAGGTGATATCTCATTGTGGTTTTGATTTGCATTTTCCTGATGATTAGAGTGATTTGAGCATCTTTTCATGTGTCTGTTGCTCATCTGTTCGTCCTCTTTGGAAAAATGTATATTCAATTCCTCCCATTCATTTTAATCAGATTATTTGGGTTTTTTTTGGTGTTGAGTTGTATGAGTTCTTTATATATTTTGGATATTAACCCATTATCAGATATATCATTTGCAAATATCTTCTCCCACTCAGTAGGTTGCCTTTTTGTTGTGTTGTTGGTTTCCTTCGTGGTGCAAAAGCTTTTTGTTTAATGTAATTCCAATTATTTATTTTTGCTTTTGTTTCCCTTACCTAGGAGACTGATCCAGAAAAATATTGCTAAGACTGATATATAAGAGTTTACTGCCTGTGTTGTCTTTTAGGAGTTTTATGGTTTTTAGGTCTTACATTTAAGTCTAGTTCATTTTGAGTTCTTTTTTTTTTTTTTTTTTTTTGGTATGGCGTAAGAAGGTGATCCAGCTTTGTTATTTTGTGTTAAGCTGTCCAGTTTTCCCAACATCATTTATTGAAAAGACTGCCTTTTCTCTATTGTATATTCTTGCCTCCTTTGTTGTAGATTAATTGACCATATATGTGTGGGTTTATTTCTGGGCTTTATTCTGTTCCATTGATCTATGCGTCTGTTTTTGTGCCAGTACCATACTGTTTTGATTACTGTAGCTTTGTAGTATAGTTTGAAATCTGGGATTGTGCTACCAAGGATTATGATATAATGATTGTGTACTTTCTCAAGATTGTCTTTATTATGTTGAGGTACGTGCTTTTGATACCCACTTTGTTGAGAGTTTTTATCATGAATGAATGTTGAATTATTTTCCGCATCTATTGAGAAGTTCATATGATTTTTATCCTTCATTTTGTTAATGTGGTGTATCATGTTGGTTGATTTGCAGATCTTGAGCCATCCTAGCATCCCTGGAACAAATCCCACTTGATCGTGGTTAATGACCCCCCTTTTTTTTCTTAAGATTTTATTTATTTATTTGTCGGAGAGAAAGCACAAACAGGGGGAACAGCAGGCAGAAGGAGAAGTAGGCTCCTCGTTGAGCAAGGAGCCTGATGTGGGACTCAGTCCCAGGACCCTGGGATCACGACCTGAGCATAAGGCAGATGCTTAACTGACTGAGCCACCCAGGGGTCCCATAAATGATCCTTTTAATGTATTGTTGACTTTGATTTGCTAACCTTTCATTGAGGATTTTGCATCTGTGATCATCAGGGATATTGGTCTGTCATTTTCTTCTTTTTCTTTTGTAGTGTCTTTGTCTAGTTTTGATCTCAGGATAATGCTGGCCTCATAGAATGAATTTGTAAGCATTCCTTCCTCTTCTATTTTTTTTTTTTTTTTAAGAATAGTTTGAGAAGGATAGGTATTAACTCTAATTTAAATGTTTGGTAGAATTCACCTGTGAAGCCATCTGGTCATGGACTTTTGTTTGTTGGAAGTTTTTAGATTTTACTGGTTCAATTTCATTACTTATAATTGGTCTGTTCAGATTTTCTTTTCTTTCTGATTCAGTCTTGGAAGATTGTGTTTTCCTAGGAGTTTATCCATTTCTTCTAGGTTATCCAATTTGTTGCCATATAATTTTTCTAGTAGTCTCTTAACAATCCTTTGTGTTTCTTTGGTGTTGGTTATAACTTTTCCTTTCTCATTTTTGATTTTATTTGAGTTCTCTCTCTTCTTATTGAGTCTGGCTAAAGGTTTATCAATCTTGTTTACCTTTTCAAAGAATGAGCTTTTAGTTTCATTGATCTTTTCTGCTTTTCCCCCCCATTTATTTCTGCTCCCATCTTTATTGTTTCTTTTTTTTTTTTCCTACTGACTTTGGCTTTTTTTTTTTCCCCCTAGTTTCGTTAGGTGTAAGGTTAGATAATTTATTTGAGATTTTTGTTTCTGCTGGTAAGCCAGTCTTGTTCTAAATTTCCCTCTTTTTGGAACCATTGTATTTCCATTTTAATTTGTCTCCAGGTGTTTTTTTATTTCCTCTTTGATTTCTTTCTTGACCCATTGGTTGTTTAGTAGCATGTTGTTTAGCCTCTGTGTGTTTGTGTTTTTTGCAGTTGTTTTCTTGTAATTGATTTCTAGTTCTATACTGTTGTGGTCAGAAAAGATGTTTGATATAATTTCAGTCTTCTTGAATTTATTGAGACTGCTTTGTGACCTAACATGTTATCTGTCCTGGAGAATGTTCTTTGTACACTTGAAAAGATGTGTATTCTGGCTTTTTTGGGTGGAATGTTCCCTGTATATCTGTTAAGTCCATCTGGTTTATTATGTCACTCAAAGCCACTGTTTCCTTAGTGATTTTCTGTCTGGATGATCTATCCATTGATGTAAATGGGGGTGTTAAAGTCCCCTACAATTATTGTGTTATTGTCAAATTTCTCCTTTTATGTCTGTTAATATTTGCTTTATATATTTAGGTGATTTTATGTTTGGTACATTGAATTTTTACAATTGTTATATCCCCTTGTTGGATTGACACCTTTATCATTATGTAATGCCATTCTTTGTCTCTTACTACAGTGTTTGTTTTAAGGTCTGTTTTGTCCAATAGAAGTATTACTACTACTTCAGCTTTTTCTTTTTTTCCATTTGCATGGAATAACTTTTTCCATTTCTTCTCTTTCAGTCTGTATGTGTCTTTGGGTCTTAAGTGGGCCTCTTGTAGACAGCATATAGATAGGTGTTGTTTTTTATCCATTCAGTCACCCTATGTCTTTTGGAGCATTTAGTCCATTTACATTTAAAGTCATTATTGATAGGTATGTACTTATTGCCATTTAGTTAATTGTTTTCCACTTGTTTTTGTACTTCTCTGTTCCTTTCTTCTCTTGCTGTTTTCCCATGTGATTTGATGACCTTCTTTAGTGTATGCTTGGTTTTCTTTTTCTTTATTTTTTTGGTTTCTGTTATAGGTTTTTGATATGTGGTTACCATGAGTTTCGTAAATAACATTCTATGTGTGTGGTTGCTTAAGTTCAAACATATTCTAAGAGCATTCCATTTTTACTTCCTCTCTCCCATGTTCTATGTATATGACATCATATTTTACATCTTTTTATTTTCTATATCGCTTAACTAATTTTTGTAGATATAGTTGACTTTACTACTTTTGTCTTTTAATCTGCATACTAGCTTTATAAGTGATTGATTTACTACCTTTACTTATGTATTGTTTTTACCAGTGAAGTTTTTTCCTTTCATAATATTCTTCTCGTTATGCCTTTATTTTCTGCTTAAAGAAGTCCCTTTAACATCTCTTCCCCACCCCTACCCCCCTTAACATTTCATATAAGACCAGTTTAGTGGTGATGAACTCCTTTAACTTATGTTTGTGAAACTCTTTATCTCTTCTTCAATTCTGAATGATAACCTTTCTAGGGGGAGCATTCTTAGATGTAGGTTTTTTCCCTTTAAATATATCATGCCACTCTCTTCTGGCCTGTAAGGTTTCTACTGAAAAATCAGCTGATAGTGTTGTGGTGTTTCCTTATACATAACTATATGCTCTTCTCTTGCTGCTTTTAAGATTCTCTATTTTTAATTTTTGATATTTTAATAATAATGTGTGTTGGTGTGGATCTCTTTGGGTCCAATTTGTTTGGGCCTCTCTCTGCTTCCTGGACCTGGATGTCTGTTTCCTCTCCCAGGTTAGGTAAGTTTTCAGCTATTATTTCTCAGGTAAATGTTCTGCCCCTTTCTCTCTCTTCTTCTTAAGGGATCCCTGTAATGTGAATGTTAGTATGCTTGATGTTGTTCTATTGGTACCTTAACCTTCCTAATTTTTAAAAAAAAATTATTTATTTAAGTAATCTCTACACCCAACATGGGGCTTGAACTCACAACCCCAAGATCAAAAGTCACACACTCTTCTGACTGAGCTAGCCAGGTGCCTCACCTATCCTCATTTTTAAAAAATTCTTTTTTCTTTTTGCTACTCAGATTGGGTGCTGCCCACTATCCTGTCTTCCAGATCTCTGATCTATTCTTCTGCTTCTTCTAATCTGCTGTTGATTCCCTCTAGGATTTTTTATTTCAGTTATTGTATTCTTCAGATCTGATTGGCTTTTTTATATTTTCTGTCTCTTTGTTGAAGTTCTCATAGAGTTCATCCACTTTCCTCTCAAGTCTGGTTAGCATCTTTATGACCATTACTTTGAACTCTTTATCAGATAGATTGCATATCTGTATTTTGTTTAGTTCTTTTTTGGAGATTTTGTTTCATTCTCCCATTTGTAATATATTCCTCTGTCTTCTTGTTGTGTCTGACTCTCTGTGCTTGTTTCTATGTATTAGGTAGGTCTGCTAGGTCTCCTGGTCTTAAAAGTAGTTGCCTTATCTGGAAGACATTCTGTAGTGCGGTCCCCCTTGTCACCAGAATGCAGTGCTCCAGACTTGTCCCCTAAGGGGGCTGCATGTGTCCTCCCATTGTGATGGGGCCCTGATTGCTGTGGGTGTGCTGCTGGTGGGTGGGGCTGTCCCTTAGCCCAGCTGTCAGCAGTAGCCAGCCCTGACTATTGCAGGTACACTGGTGGGCTGGGCTGTCCCCCAGGCCTTCTGGCTGCAGTGTAGTCAGTCCCAGCACAACTGACTGAGAAGTTTAACTGTAGCTGCTGAGGGCATGTGATGGGTTGGGCTGGCCCCCTGAAAAGCTGGCTGAGAGGCCTGACCACAACTGCTGTGGACATGCTGGTGGGCAAAGCTGGCTCACCCCCTTCCCTGGGGCAGAAGTCACTTTGAAGGGGTGCGGATCCTGAACCAGGGCTGCCTGCAGGGTGTGGTGGGTGGTAGTCATTTTGGGAGGTATTGCTCCTGATGGAGGTTGTCTGCTGGGTGTGGTGGGGTAGGAGCTGCTTTGGAGGGGCCCCTGCTAGGATGGGTGGGTTGGATGGGGCAGGTCCACAGGGGAACTGCAGAGCTGGAAAGTGGGGTCAGCAAGGTAGATGGAGGGTGTCAGGCCTGGCTCCTGCAAGTGTCTTTTTTTTTTTTTTTTAAAGATTTTATTTATTTATTTATTTATTTGACAGAGATAGAGACAGCCAGCGAGAGAGGGAACACAAGCAGGCGGAGTGGGAGAGGAAGAAGCATGCTCATAGTGGAGGAGCCTGATGTGGGGCTCGATCCCATAACGCTGGGATCACACCCTGAGCTGAAGGCAGACGCTTAACTGCTGTGCCACCCAGGCGCCCCTGCAAGTGTCTTATCAACCAGGCTGAAGAAAGGCAAGAAAAATGACTCACCAGCAGTTCCATTCCCGGAGAAAGCTGTTACAGATCCCTGCCCCTCTGGCTTATGTCCTAAATCTCAGTAAATCTTCTTCACTATAACCTAGGCACTTTTCAAACTGCTGCTTCTGTGCTGGGTCTCAGACCAAGTGACATAGTGCTGGACCTTTAAGAGCAAAGTCTTGATTTTCTGTAGCTCTCTGGATCTCCCAGAGTCAAGCTCAGGATTTCCTAGTCAGACATTATGGGGGTTTGTCTTCCTGGTGCAGGGGCTTGATCCCCTCCTCAAGGAGCACTCTGTGCCTGTGATATCCCTCCCACTTGTAGGTCACTGCCCCAGGGGTTTGGTTCTGCCCCTCCTACCCTTCTCATTGTGGCCTTCTCCTTATGTCTTTAGCTGTCAACGATCTGTTCTGCTGGTCTTCAGCTTGTTTTCAGAGTGAGGTGCGTGACATGTAGTTGTCATCCTGGTGTGTCTGTGGGAGAAGGGGAGCCCATGATCCTCCTACTCCCACATCTTCCCCTGTTCTCATGGCTGCCATTTTTAAATCACCTTTTCTTTTTTTAACTGTGTCCTTTGAAAAGCAAAAGTTTTAAATTTTGAAGTCCCATTTTGTCCGTCTTTGTCTTTCACAGTTCATGGTATTTGTTTAAGAAAATCTTTGCCTAAACCACTGGTATATTTTGTCCCATGTTTTCATTCTAGAAGTTTATCATTTTGATTTTAGTATTAGGTTTACAAACTAATTTTAGTTATTTTCCGGTATAATGTAAAGTAAGGGTTGAGGTTCAGTTTTTTTCATACTGACATCCAGTCAGCTGTTCCAGCCCCATTTATTGAAAATACTGTCCTCTCCCCTTGAATAACCTTGGCACCTTTGTGGTAGATCAGTTGACCATGTAACTATGGGTATCAATATTTTAAATATGTATTTATTTATTATTTTTTATAATGAGCATAACACATTTTTACCAAACAAGAAATTAGTAGGTGAGTAAAGTTATACTGTAGGGTAATATCCCCAGAAACCTGGCAGGTAAATGGAGGTATACTAGTTATAGGCCCTCAGAGGATAGGGACTGTTTCTTTCATTTATTAATTGAACAATATTGAACAAGACCTACATGATCTCTGCCCATGTCTGCCTTTTTAGAGCATGCAGTCGAGTAAGGGAGACGTACAATAAGAAGGTAAACACATGTTTGTATAACACATATTATGGTAAATGCTATAAAGGAAAAAAAAGGCTTAGTAGAATGAGCATGGGACCTCAGAAGGCCTCGCACAGGGATTATTTGTGTTCAGGTAGCTGGAGTAGCACATGTGAAAATCCTGATCGCAAAGGTGAAGTTGGCACATTTCAGAAACTGAAAGGAGGCTAATGTGGCTGGAGTGCAGTGCTTGGCAGTAGAGAGTGTTGGTAAATGACTTTGGAAATGTAAACGGAGGTCTGACCATACAGGGGCTTGCTGGCCATGATAAATAGTTGCAATTTTATTTGAATGCATTGGGAAGGCCCTGAAGGTTTGTTCTTTTGTTTTTGCTTAAGACTGTGTAACTACTATCTAGATCAATACGTTAAATATAACTACCAGCTCAGAAACCTCCTTTTTGGTCTTATCCGGTGTTTATAGCCCCCCGCCCCCCGCCACCTCCCAATAAGCAAGTACTGTTTTGGCAGATGTCTCCATAGAGTTAGTCTATTTATTTATTTATATGAGAGAGAGAGAGACAGAGCTTACTCACATGAGCAGGGGGGAAGGGCAGAGGGAGAGAGCGAATCCTCAAGCAAAGTCCCCGCTTAGCAGAGGGCTTGATGCAAGGCTTGATCCCATGACCCTGAGATCATGACCTGAGCCAAAGTCAGATGTTTAACTGACTGAGCCACCCAGGTGCCCCTCCATAGAGTTAGTTTTAACTTATCCTGTGTTTGAACCTTGTATAAATGAAATCACATTGTATACTATATAAATGGAATCACTGTGTCACATGGCTTCTTTCACTCAGAATGACATTGTGAGAGTCATCCATGTTGTCGAGTATAGCAATAATTCCTTTTTCTTGCTGTATTTTGAGGGGTAGTCAAATGATTGGGTTAGTTTTTACAAGGGGACTGGCTGTTATATGGGAAAATAGATCATAGGCAGGAGAAGAAGCATGAAGACTGAGCAGGTAGCTATGGAATAGACCAAGTGAGGAGATTGGACTGGCGTGAAGAAGGAAAGATATGGAATGAAACAGACAAATATGAGATGTATACTTTAGAGCTAAAACTCCAGGAGTTTACTGATACATTGGGGAAGAGTAGGAGTGACGGTAAGGGATATATCATAGTCCCAGGTATCTGGCTTGGGCAACTGATAGATGGAGGTTTCTTTTTTCTCTTATAGGAAGGACTGGAGGAAGGACATGTGGAAGTAGAATAAAAACTAAGTTCATTGTTAGGTGTTTTAAGATGCTTGTGAGATACAAGGAAAGCTGTCAGACATGCATTTGGATTGCGGCTATGGAGCATATTGGAGAGAAGTGCAAAGTATGGATGATTTGCCGATGAGGTAGCAGCTCCCCTGTAGAGTACTGGATTGTTAGAAGATCTGAGTTTCACTGTTTTTTTTTCAACTTCTGTTTGCTCTGTGATTAAGGGCAAATCACTTGATCTTTTTGAGTGCCATTTCTTCACATCTATAACATGGGAATAATACTTTGCTTCATGGGATTAAACAAAGTGTAAAACAAAGTGTAAGGCCACATTTTATAGTTATTTGGGCTCGGGGATGCTCAGAAAAGTTTGTTCATGCATATACAATTTGAGTTGGTAAGAAAGTCAGATTATGGAAGACCTTGAAAGGCATGGAAGGGACTTGGTATAATATGGAGCTGTGGTGTTTCTCAGAATGGAAGTAGACTTATCAAAGTTTGGTTTAAGGACACATCTTCTAACTGCTGTGCAAGAAGAAGTTAAAGATGAGAAATATCTAGAAAATCAGTTGTCGTAGTTCAGGATTAAGGTGCTGAGGGCTTGGCCTGACATGGATCAAAGAACAAATTAGAGATTTCAGTGGAAGAAACTACAAGATTTGTTGAGTGCCTCATTTTGTGGCTTCACAGAGAGGGGAGAATCAGCCACCCACACGACTGAGGCTTCTAGCCTGGGAAGCTAGAAAAATAGTGGAAGCAATGACAAATCGGGGGTAGTCTGAAAGGAAAACTGAGTTAGGGAAAGGACAGTTCATTCAGTTTTGAACATATGACTCTTACAGTATGATTGTCTTTGGGTAGCTGGATATTCTCTGGCAGTTAGATATTGTGGTTAAGAGGGCAGGATTAGAAGGCAAGAGATTGATTCTTTTTCAGGTTTAATCGCTAGTGAGCTTTGTGGTCTTGGAAAACTTAGCATCTCAAATATTGAATGTAGTTATCTAAAAAATGAAGCTAATACCTGTCCTGTCAGCCTTACGGGATTGTTTTGCGGATCAAATAAGAACACATGTGAAAATACTGTGTAATTGTAAGCTCCTATATAATTGTAAGATAGTAATGTTATTTCCTTTCTTAGTTCAAACTAAAAGGAAATATTTGGTTCTAGGGCTAGAGAATAAAAGAGGAAAAATACCAAATTTCTTAAAAGTTTGTGATTGGAACTAAGTCAGAAACATCAGAAACCTTAGTCTCTGAATACACATGCCTGAAAACCTCTGTAGACTATAATTTGGGAGACTAATCTGGAAGCTGAGCTTGTGTATGACAGTTATGAGAACCAAAAACACAGGTTGCATCTTGTCAAATGTCAGTATTTAACTTGCCTTCAAGTTGGAAGTTTGAAGAACTTTTGAATTCCACCTGCATAGTTAGTTGCCCTGTGTGTTTACAGCATTTTCGAACATACCGTTCTTTGTGAGCTATACGTTTTTGCCAAGGGTCAAATTAGGGTAATGTTTCCAGTTCTCCAGCTTTGCATAAATAAGTGATTGCTAACATTTATCAGCATTACTAGTATGTTAAACTGGTAAGCATCACTGACTCTGAAACCAAACTGCCTAGATCCAATCCCAGCTCTGTCAATTAATGAGTCGCCTTGTGCACTTGAGCAAGTCATTTAAGCTCAGTGTGCTTCTATTTCCCAGTCTGTAATGGGAACTAAGGTTAACATCTACCTGAAGGTTGTTGGGAGGATTGAATGTACTCTATGTAAAGCACTTAGAATGGTTCCTGGTACATAGTAAGCGCTATTTAAGTGTTAGTGGCAGTTTCCATAGAATTGTTAGTTGTCATTTTGGTAGTGATTGGGAATAAAGAACATGAACAAAAGAATCAGATCCTCTCAGAAGTTATGGCTGAGTGAAGTGGAAGTGGTAGCGTGGTAAAAATGGGATGTAGAGTCAGACATACCTAGATACAAATAATAATTCTGCCCCCGTTGCTTTATGGTTTAAAGCAGGCACCTAACCCCTCTGAAGCTGAGTTTCTTTTCCCTGTGAACCAGGAGTCACCATACCTATCCTGCAGAGTTGTTATGAGGATTAAATGAGATAACGTATAAAGTGCTTGGCCCATAGTAGATGCCAAAAAATGAGAGTGCTGTCTGACACCCCTCTGCACCCTATTCCACTATAGAGCGATATGGGCAGTTTGATTTCCTGTATGCTCTTGTATTCATTTGTTTGTAATTTTCAAACTTCTAAAATTCTTTCCATTTGCTAACAGTGTAAGCAGCAGCTGTTTAATTGGCTATGCCTTGAAAAGTGTATTGTCAGCAATCATTTTCCTCTTTGCTGTTTTGGGTTACGTGCTTTATCATTATGGTAAATCCTACTAGAGTCAAGATGGTAGACATTATTAATTGGTCATAGAATCAAACTGGACTGTAGCCTCACAGTCCTTCTCCACAGTATTCCAGGCAGCTAAAATCAATTCATCAGACTCAATATGGTAGAGAAAAGCCTTAGAGCTTTCTAGAAGAAATGTTTATGAGATAATCAAAATAATATCTGAACTGTCCATTAATCCTGTCTCAAGATGTGGGCTTGTCAAACTTTATGACAACACGGAGGGGTCTTAGAGCATTTCCTAATAATGTTTATTTATATTACAACATTGTTACATAATGTGAGCATCTTTAGGCACCTTCTGGGGGGGTGCAATAATCGTAAGAGTATATTGCAATAACTATAATGCAAAGTTTGTAATGCAATGACCCAACTAAGAGGGTGCATCAGAATCAGCTGAATGTGATCTTAAAATATTCATATTTTAGGCCTCACCCCAGATTTGTCAAATCAGATTCATCAATAGATAGATGTTGATTGACATGTACATTTTGTGAAACTACCCCAGATGATTTTATTTATGCCACTGGTTAAAAACAACTAATACTGTCAAGGGTATAGAGAATCAGGCACCCTCACTACTGGTATGACGGTAAATTGATACTGCAAAACCGTTCTATAAGCTGTGCTATATCTATTAAAATTCAAATCCGTCCCATAGGAATACATACAGGCCTAAAGATCTAGTTTCAAGACAGTTTCCTGTAGACCTATTTATAATTTCAAACAATGGTGAGCAGCTAAATGATTGTCAGTACACAAATGGTTAAGTACATTGCAGTATAGATACCACAGTTGTTTACTGTGTAACTATTTAAATAATAAAGTATATATGAAAATTATACATCCTGATGTAGAAAGATATCTAGGATATATTGTTAAGTTGAATAAGCAAGTCACAGAATCAACCCTATTTTTAAAATTTTATATGTGAGTATATAAAGATTTGGAAGAATACTCACCAAAGTATTTATACTGGTTATCCATGACAGAAGAATGGGAATGATGGAGAGGGAGGAATAGGCCTTTTTACTTTTGTATTTAAAATATTTGCAATAAGATTTTGTTATTTTTTTGTAGCAACAAAGAGAACCACTGGTTTGCAAATATCAGTTTTAACCTGAGACTTATCATTTCTAACTTGGGAAACAGAAAGGAATGCTAAATTATTTTGAATGTTTTGCTAAGAGGATAAAATTTTGTTAGTAAAATTGTGAAAGTAATTGAGGGTTTCAAATAGATAAGTATTTAAGGTAAAAAGCGTTTGACTTGTATCAGAATTATATTGGCTACCTGTTTTAAAAATATTTAGTGTTTGTGTATATCTGGATGTGAAAATTGGGTACAAGATATTTCAGTGAATTCTTTTTCAACTGATAAGCCTCTAGCCTGTGAGGATATTAACACTTTTTAATCTCCTCTTTTAAAACTTTAGGCCCGATGAGAGAAAGGGAAAGTTAAGGATGCTGGAGCAGAACAATGGATTTCTCTTTCTCTTTCATGCAAGGGATCATGGGAAACACAATTCAGCAACCACCTCAACTCATTGACTCCGCCAACATCCGTCAGGAGGATGCCTTTGATAACAACAGTGACATTGTTGAAGATGGTGGCCAGACACCATATGAAGCTACCTTGCAGCAAGGCTTTCAGTACCCACCTACAACAGAAGATCTTCCTCCACTCACAAATGGCTATCCACCATCAATCAGCATGTATGAAACTCAAACCAAATACCAGTCATATAATCAGTATCCCAATGGGTCAGCCAATGGCTTTGGTGCAGTTAGAAACTTTAGCCCCACTGACTATTACCATTCAGAAATTCCAAACACAAGACCACATGAAATTCTGGAAAAACCTTCTCCTCCACAGCCACCACCTCCTCCTTCGGTACCACAAACTGTTATTCCAAAGAAGACTGGCTCTCCTGAAATTAAACTAAAAATAACCAAAACTATCCAGAATGGCAGGGAATTGTTTGAGTCTTCCCTTTGTGGAGACCTTTTAAATGAAGTACAGGCAAGCGAGCACACAAAATCAAAGCATGAAAGCAGAAAAGAAAAGAGGAAAAAAAGCAACAAGCATGACTCATCTAGATCTGAAGAGCGCAAGTCACACAAAATCCCCAAATTAGAACCAGAGGAACAAAATGTAAGTTGAAACGTCTTTTTGAAAAATTTTGTAATATTTCAGATTTACTGGAAGTCCAAGATATATTTTTCAGTTTTTATCCCTTCAAATTTAAATATTTCTGATAACTTCTTCCTTCTAATCCCTACCAAGGAGCTTGGGATGTTATAATGGGTGCTGATAAAAATTTTTTGACTAAATGAATGGACATCATTAGAGTGAAGAAATATTTTTAAAACATGGGACACTAAGATCCTTGCTGCATATGTTTCTTTGTCTAATAGCTTCAGTTTTTTTATTTGCTTATAATAAACTCCTGGTTTCTAAAGATGAAGAGGAAAGGCAAACAGGAGATGGTTAATTATATTGGTTTTCCTTGTTTAGACTTTTCCCAGTGTTAATGACTTAATACTCATTACTAGTAAGTTTGCTACAAAATAAACTGAAGTAATAGAAGAACTCTTTTTATTAAAATCAGTTAATATTCATGTGTATTAAAACTTCAGGTGGACTTTTTATAAAAGTCATCCTTTATAGGTAAACTGCATCCTGCCAAATTTTTTTTAGTATATCTGAAGTTTTAGTATGAATTTTCTTAATAGGTATGTAACAAATCCGTTCTAGCTTGAGTGAAATTTTTAGTTGGTATTCTAATACGTGGTATGAATTGAAGACATTTCCCAGACATTGATTTGGGAAGAAATAAGTATCTATTTTGCCAACAGTAGTCTGCTTTTATATCTGGTATCCCTGAATAAGTTAATTTGTTATCTTCTGTTTTAAGAAGTGTTTACTTCATACCAACTCACCTTTTCCTTGGTAGCTGGATTCTAGTTCTTCAAACAACTCAAATATGATCATTTTCTGGATTAGAAGGCTACACTGATTCTAGACTCTCACAAGTCTCAGTATAATATTTCAATATGTTTTTCTCATTTTTCTATAGTTTTATTTATTCATTTAACTATTATTGATTAAGTGCGTACTCTGTGCTAGATACTTTTCTTTTTTTTTTTTTTTAAAGATTTTATTTATTTATTGACAGAGACAGAGACAGCCAACGAGAGAGGGAACACAAGCAGGGGGAGTGGGAGAGGAAGAAGCAGGCTCATAGCAGAGGAGCCTGATGTGGGGCTCGATCCCATAATGCCGGGATCATGCCCTGAACCGAAGGCAGACGCTTAACCGCTGTGGCACCCAGGTGCCCCTGTGCTAGATACTTTTCTAAGAATTAAAGTAGGGCAATGAATGAAAATTAAAGATGCCTACTTTCAGGTTGCTTATATTCTAGTAAGAGGAACGAGAAAATACATACATGTGTACCTACATATGAACATACGTGTACAAGTTCAGATAGTGTTAAGTACTATGAAGAAAATAAACCTGGGTAATGAAATAAAGAGATTGATTAGAGACACATTAGCTATTCTGGTGTCTTAGTTCTGCATTTGTGAAATGAAGGCTTTGTAACTAAGTGGTTTCTAAAATGCCTTTATATTTGAAATCATTTATTAAATACCCAGCTCCCTGACCTTAGTTTACATAGTATCTTTACAGACTGTTCCTTAAGTAAATGACTACATGGAAGGAAAAAAGTTAACCTTTTGTGCTGCAGATGCATTCACTGTAGCATTTTTTACCTAGCCCTGCAGTGGAAAGGTTTGTGATGCACTGTGACCCTTGGGCATCACAAAAACTTGCATTTGTAAAACCAAAGCTAAAGTTTAGCTCCTGAGAACTGTTTTTGTTGGTCCTTCTTGCTTTTGCTCTAGAAAGTCTGGTAAATAGGAAGATATCCAATTTTACTTACTGGACTAGACTTTTTACCTCTATTGATAAAGTACATTAAAAATATATTTCAAAAGAGAAATAGGTCTGGAAGCAGAGGCAGGATAAGACAGTCTGCTTACTTTTTATATATCCTTTTGTTTAATTGGAATCTAGGAAAAAATTCAGTGCAATGATATTTCTAATAGTCACTTTATAATGAGATTTTAAAGCCAATGCTTTTTTGGATATCTGCTGTGCCAAGCTCTTTGTATCACTTAAACCTTCAGTTAATTGCCATATCTGGGGATTAGATGTGATTTAAAAGTTTTAGTTCATGTTCTTTTTTGGTAAATCATGTGGGGCATAATTTAATATTTCATTATTTAGGATTTTACAATATCTTGAGGTAAAAGAACATCAATTTGACTGAAGATAGAGATGTAGAAAGTGATATTGATTGCACTAAATACTACCAAGACCGTTGCCTGAAAGTTGAGTTTTTGGCAAAAATCCAGGGTGGTTTTGTTTCTCTCTCTCCCCTTTGTTTCTGTCCCTCTCCCGTCCTTTTTTCACCTTGCCCCCTTTCTCCCTCCCCTCCTTCTCTTTGTTACTCTCTTTCCCTTCCCTCCTTCCTTTTTTCCAAAGAGAAAAAAAGAGTTCTTACTAGTTAAATTTAAATTAATTAAAATTTATCATACATGAGGAATAATTCTAAATTTAAGAGATGGGTGCCACGAAAGTTGTACTCCATTCTAATAGAACTTTGAAGCTAGAACTCTGAAGGCTCTTGCGTGTTGTTAGTGTCATGCTTCATTCAGTACTATACAGAGGACCGGTGATGTTCACAAAATAATTGGTTTTGTAACCTTATGGGTTTTTTTTTTTTTAATTAGGTTTCCTTAACTTGAGCAACCTTTATTTTCTTTCCCTTAGGACAGTTTCTTGTAAGTGTTCAATTTTTGATACCCTTGTGCCTCCTGGTTGTTACTAAGGGTCCAAGCTCTTGCTTGGTGTTTAGCATTGTAGAGGGCTTAGAAATGAAAGAGGAGCTCAAGTGAGAGTCTGCTGATACCACTGGACAGCTCCCCTCCCAGATGCTTTAGAGAAGCATAATGAGAACTGGATGCTTGGAGAGAAAGTTTGAAATGATTGTCCTTAAGCTGGATTTGCTTTTATGTACAATTTTGTTCTTTAAAAGCCCACTTATAGGTTCTTTTTTGAACAAACAATCTCATTTAAAGTAGAAGTTCGTGATTTCACTCACTACTTTTTTCTTTTCTTTTTTTCTTGGTATTTGATCTTACAAGTATTTCCTCCCAATTCTGAGCTGTTTGGCCTTCTGAAGAGTGGCTGTTGGACAACAATAAAATGTGTCCAAACATCTCAGCAGCAGGAGACCTGAGATCACTACTGAAATTGTGTATTTTGTAACACTGGTTTAGCTGTTTTTCCTCCTATCAAATTAGAAACATGTGGAAGTGTTTCTGCATGTCTTCCTCCTTGGCAGGTGTCATGCCTCTGGCATGTGAGTGTAGGCCCTAGTCAAACGTGGTCTTCCACCAGCACCTCAGGGGGCTTATCCACTAAGACTAGTCTCGTTAACTCTTAGCTTGCCATTTTCACTTCTAAAAAGCCAAATAGTGGCTTCGGTTCCATTAGCACTAAGTTAGAGGTTATGTTTGGTTCGGAGTATTAGGTCTTAAAATTCTTAGAAACATTCACATACAAAATGTTCTTTTTGTACAGATGTTTTAGTGTTTAAGATTATGCACTTAAGCAGTTATTCAGCAAGTAAAAGAAAAATGCACAAATAATTTATTGCCATTGAATTTTTCTTTCCACCTTAAATGTTGATGTAAGTTTTTTAAAAAGAGTATAATTTTGCTTTGAAAATTATTTTTTGAAAATTATTTATTCATTTTGTTTTGAAAATTATTAGGGATTAGGAATTCTGCCAGATTTGATGCATATTATTCATTTTAATAAATCTCTTGTGTTTTAATAAAAGCACTAGGCCAAAATTTTTTAAAAAGAATATTTTGGATAATGTAATTTTATTTTAGTTGCTCTCTTAATGTGTTTTTTTCCTGTTTAAGAAACTTCTTGTTATTCTTTCCTGGAATATAGGTCTTTCCATATGGAATCAATTAAAAATGTAAAAAAGGGGTATATACCCATAAAATCAAAAATTTAAAACTAAGGAGAGCTAACTCACTGTCATCTTTTTCTCTGATGCTCTTTTCCTAAAGCAACACTATTAGTACCAGAAAAGGTATTTTTTTCCTTACTTGATTTTAATCTCTTTTAAGCTTATCTATCCTTTGAACAACTAAAGGAAAATGGATGTTATACCCAGAAGTATTTTATCTGTTGGCATCTTCTGACTCATTTTTCTTGACTCCTAAGCATTTAACTTCCATTGACTATGTTGTCTTAAAAACCTTACCCCTTAACAGGTGTTTATGATTTACTATGTTATCTGTTGGTTTATCTCCTTACCCTTTCTTGTGAGCTCAAGTCAGTGCCTACTGGATATTTCTCCCATCCACATACTAACCAGGCCCAACCCTGCTTAGCTTCTGAGATCAGATGAGATTGGGCACATTCAGGGTGGTATGGCTGTAGACTAAATGCCTACTATATATTTCTGTTTTGCTCATGCATTAGCACATTTTACAATGTATATTTCTTTTCTATCATTGCAGCATCCTTATTCAACTTCTTTTTCTTTCTTTTATTTATATAGTCTTGAAAGCTTAGAATAAATCTTAGGCTTGTTCCTCTCCCTTGCCATTGTTTTCCTTTTAAGATGACTCTGTAAACAATTTTAATAGTGTTTAAAGCTGGCCTGAAGGAAAAGCGAACATTCTGGAACAAACCATTAAAAAAATAAGACATTTGAATAATATAAAGTTTTGAAGGAAATCCTGTCTTTAATCCAGAAAGGGAAAAATGTTAATGGGCTTCAGACCAGTTCTTACAATAATAGTAGGATTCTGTTGTTTGGCAAAGATGAGTCACTCCTTATCTATCTGCCCTCAAAAGGAGTTACAGAGATCCCTTACACCCAGACATCTTGAAGAGTGAATGTGTGGAGGAGGATGACTCTCTTTCTTAGCAGCCTATGTACTTCCTCAAGCGGCCTTGTCTTCCTGTGGTAGCCTGAGAATGAGAAGTTGAGGTGAAGGCTTAAGCTACTTCTGTAGATTGAAGTGAAGCTACCCAGAGGGCCTATGCAAATGGGGACGGTATTTCCAGACTGCTTTATTACTATACCAGCAATCCGGAAGACAGTTTTCATTTGAACATAGATTTTTCTTTCCTTGCTCAATGAGTGTGTCCTATTAGTAATGGTACCACCACAGACACATCTGACAGAGAGAATTTTGTGCCCATCAACAAGTTGCCACTACCTTTTTTTCTAAAATATTCTCCACATAATAGCTAACAAGATTTTTTAAAAGCATAAATTGGTGTATGTTACTTCTCTGCCTAATCCTCTTTGGTGGCTTTTTATTGCCCTTAATATAAAACACTTGACTATACTTACAAGGCCCTTGTAATATACCCTGCCTCTCCTCTCTCATCTTGTAACCTCTCTCTTCTTTGGGCAATTAAGTCAGTTGTAAAGGCCTTCCTGAAATTTCTACTTTGTAAGCCCCAGGAACTTCACATGTGCCATGCCTTCTTTCTGGAATGTTCTGCCCACTTTTTTCCTAGACTAACTACTCCTCCTCTGATTCTAAGATTATAATTGAATTTCTCAGAGAGGCCTTTACTGACTTTCATATTTAAAGATACATCCCCCCATTATTTCTCTTCATACATTTACATTATATAAGAGTATGTTTTTATTTATTTAATGTCTGTCTATCCTACCCACCTGTAAGCTTTTTGAGGTGAGGAATCAAATCTATTTGTTTCATCGTTGCATACCCACCTTCTAGAACAGTGTCTGGAAAGTCATAGGCACTGTTGAATAAATGATTGATACTTGGGGTTTGGGTTATTAGTCTGGCTTATCATTTCCTAATAGTTACAAACCTTTCTACAATGTTTTATTTAATAAAACTTTGTTTTTACTGTTTTTACAACAGTGTCTTGAACTAATTGAAAGTTTTCAGTAGTTCCTAGAACTACCCATATTTTTAAATTGGAATTAAGACTTAATTTGATGGATCTCTCTCTCTCTTTATGCCGTCTAAATTAAGTTCTGTTCTTTGACAAGTGAGAAGTTTTAAAAAATCTTTTAAGTTACAAAAGTAATCTGCTTTTTATAGGAAATACAAATAACACAAAATATAGGTCTTCCTTCACCATTTCCCTACCCTCATTCCCCAAAGATAATTACTTCTATGAATCCAGTGTAAAATGTATCAAAGACTTTTTAAGACATGTATGGGCTATTTTAATATAAAAAGTTTGAAGATATTGATAGACACGTAGATTACTTACATGAAATAATGCTGTACTTAATCATCCTTTGCTTAGGTGTTCTCATTTTGTTTTCTGTAGTTCTTTTTTTTTTTTTAAAGATTTTATTTATTTTATTTGACAGAGAGAGAGACAGCCAGTGAGAGAGGGAACACAAGCAGGGGGAGTGGGAGAGGAAGAAGCAGGCTCCCAGCAGAGCAGGGAGCCCGATGTGGGGCTCGATCCCAGGACCCCGGGACCACGCCCTGAGCCAAAGGCAGACGCTTAACGACTGAGCCACCCAGGCGCCCGTTTTCTGTAGTTTCTTAAAATATAATTGCCCAATTGAAGAGTGATAGATTTTGAATTTTGATAGATACTTCTAAATAGCCTTCCTAAAGGGTTGCAGAAATTAATTTTTAAGTAAGGTGTGGGTTTTATGATTGGAAGAGTAATGTTTATCATAGACAATTTGACAAATACAGAAAAGCCCACTGAAGGAGTCACTTTTCCCATCACCTGGTGGTATTCTATTTTTTCTTTCTGTGCACATTTAAAAAAAACTATTTTGGGGTGCCTGGGTGGCTCAGTCAGTTAAGTGTCTGCCTTTGGCTCAGGTCATGATACCAGGGTCCTGGGATCAAGCCCCACATTAGGCTCCCTGCTCAGCAGGGAGCCTGTTTCTCCCTCTCCCTCTGCCTGTGGCTACTCCTGCTTGTGCTTTCTCTCTCTGTCAAATAAATAAATAAAATCTTTTAAAAAAGTAAATAAAAAGAAATTATTTTTTCAAGATTGGAATCATACTGTAATACAAACTGCTTTGCAATTTGCTCTTTTCAAATAACATTATATTATTATTTTTCTATGTCATTTTATTTATTTATTTATTTTTCAAAAGATTTTATTTTTAAGCAATCTCTGTACCTAGTGTGGGGTTTGAACTCAAAAACCCGGGATCAAGAGCTACATGCTGTACCAGCTAAGCCAGCCAGGCACCCCTCCCATGTCATTTTAAAATATATTTATATTACTTCACTATCTAGTTATACTATAACTTATTTAACTAATTTAAATTACTGGACATCTAGATTATTTTCTAATATTTGCTCTTTTTAATAGGACTGGAGTATATATCTGTGTATTTACACCTCTCAGTGCTTTTCACTATACGTATATATTTAGAAGTGGAGTTGCTGGATCAGAGTCTGAAAATTTAAGGCTTTTCATACATGCCAAATTGCTCTCCTGAAAAATTCCGTTACATCTTACTAGCAATCTCAAAGTGCTCATTTTTCTGTACCCTGTTAGGTTAAAAAACAATAGCAACAACAATCAACACATTAAGTTTTAAAAGTAATAAGAAGTGAGAGCTATAGCTATGGAGTGGAAGGGAACGTGAATTTAAGACATAGCGCCATGTATTGCATCGGTTGTATTCTTACTACCCACATTATTCAGTTAATAAATGTCCTTAATTCCCTTTGCTGTTTAGTTTTGATTCTTTTTGTGTATGCCACTGTTCTTTGGTTGGCTGCCATTTTGTTCTTTTTGTCTGTACCTTTTCACCTAGAGACCAAATGAGAGGGTTGACACTGTGTCAGAAAAACCAAGGGAAGAGCCAGTACTAAAAGAGGAACCCCAGGTGAGTTGCTGTATCGAATCCTGTCTAACCAGGGATGGTGTAAGAAGGTGAAAGCAGGATGATTAAATTATAACACATTCCATACGTGTTATTACAATTCCATACTTTCGGATTTCAGAAATTGTACTGAAATAAATCTTGGAGCTGGTTTAAGAGGTAGATACTTTCAGTGAATTGTTTTTCTTTTCAAAACTGTGACCTCTTTCTTATTGAAGTATAATTGACATATATCATTATACTAGTTTCAGGTGTACAACATATTGATTTGATATGTGTATACATTGCAAAGTGATCACTACAATAAGTCTAGTTACCACCTGTCACCATACAAAATTACAAAAATATTTTTATGATCATTTTTTAATGGATTATCAAAATGCCTTATCAGTAATAAGACATCAGAAACATCAGTCCTATTTTCAATATTTGGAGTGAGGCTTATTATTTTCCTTCTCTTCCTTTCTGCTAGTTATGGTTAAGTATCAGGGAAAGTATAATTGAAGATAAATTTTACATGGTTAGCATGTTTAATGTACTTTGTTCATAGTTTCTTTTTTTTTTTTTACTTTCTCTGCTGATGAAATTTTATGACCTTTTCCTATAGGTTCAGCCAATATTGTCTTCTGTTCCAACAACAGAAGTGTCTGCTGGTGTCAAGTTCCAGGTTGGCGATCTTGTTTGGTCTAAGGTGGGAACCTATCCTTGGTGGCCTTGCATGGTTTCAAGTGATCCCCAGCTTGAGGTTCATACCAAAATTAACACAAGAGGTAGGTAAAGGCATAAACAGATATTAAATAAAAGGTTGGGGAAAAAATTGAATCTTAAATGTCGTATGTGACTACAAGGATATGCACATGAGGGGCCCCGGGTGGCTCAGTTGGTTAAGCATATAACTCTTGATTTCAGTTCATGGTCTCATGGATCGTGAGATTGAGGCTGCATTGGGCTCTCTGCTCAGCAGGGGGTCTGCTTGAGGGTTCTCTCTCCCTCTGCCCCTCCCCCCACTCATGCGTGCGCACGCGCGCACGCACTCTCTCTCTCTCTCCCTCTCTCTCTCTCTAAGGTAAATAAATAAATCTTAAAAAAAGAAAAAAAGAAAGAATGTGCATATAATCTGACACCAGAATATTAGTTTTTATTAATCAGTGATACAATTATGGTCATCTTAATGGGCAGAAAGCCTCTACAACTGATACGGTCCTTGTTTTCCCTTATAACACCCTACATTTGTTTTATAATTTCTTCTTTACTTCTTTAAAAACTTTATGTGCCTTAGGGGCGCCTGGGTGGCACAGCGGTTAAGCGTCTGCCTTCGGCTCAGGGCGTGATCCCAGCGTTATGGGATCGAGCCCCACATCAGGCTCCTCTGCTATGAGCCTGCTTCTTCCTCTCCCACTCCCCCTGCTTGTGTTCCCTCTCTCGCTGGCTGTCTCTATCTCTGTCAAATAAATAAATAAAATCTTTAAAAAAAAAAAAACTTTATGTGCCTGACATTTCATAATGAATTCCAAAAGAAAGCAAGCAGTTGGGTAAGTAATAAGATGTCTTATATGAGCTTAGTAGGTATTTGGGCCCTGCTTTTGTTGTACGTCTTATTTCGTCATTGACTCCTATGAATAGTAATTTTTTACCCACACAAGTGCTTTTGATCCTGATAAAAATTTCAGGGTGCTTTTTCTCTCCACTCCATTTTTTGATCTGTAAATTTATGGAGACATCCTTATAAATTCAATACAACATAGATGTACAGCTTGAATCTAGCTGTTCAGCATAGAATCCTACCTTAGGAATATTAATAAATGTTAAGAAAAGATGTTTTCTGAGTTTCACATTTTTTCCCATGGTTTGTCTAAAACATGTGGATTAGATTTCTGATATTCTAGCATTTGAAATGGACTTGCTTAGTTAGCCAGGGGAAGGTTTGAGCTTGGAATTTATTTCTGGATATTTGCTTTGTGAACTCACTCTTGTTACGTGTTGAATTCCTTATTGTTCATGACAACTTTGTGCCTGTTTCTTTTTCTCTTACTTTAAACTTTCTGTCTTGCTCTCTGTTCACTGTTACGAAGAGAACAAATGTCTACATAAGTCTGGCAAGTCAGATTTGTGGCAAGATCAGCCATATCTGTAACTTTTGTGCTACATAGCCAGTAATCTGCCCTGGTACAGAAGACAGTTATCTGTCATTATAACCTGCTGATTCAAGATTGGGTAACTGGAAGCATCAATGGGGCAGAAGTAAAAACAACAACAACAACAACAACCCACCCCAGCATTGTTGAATGTCTACTTTTGTGCAAGGCACTGTGTTAAGCAATTCTCTTATATATTTTATGCAGTCCACCTAGTAGCAACACTACAAAGTAGGTACTGTTATTATCCTTATGTTTTGAATAAGTAAGTAGAGTTTCAGAGAGACCTTATTCCATAACCTCCACTCTTAAACATACTATATATTAAAAGGAAAGTAACTGAATTCACCTAGTCATAATTTACCAAGGTTGGGGGAAGGCAGTCCTAGTTCTTTCATTTATTTCTTATTACTAAGGGTGTTGGACTAGTAATCTATGAAGTATCTTGCAGGTTTAATATTCTATGAATGGGAGAAGAAAGGGACAGGGATTTCCCAAAGGACCAAGCCTTTTTAAATTTTAATTTCAGGTAACGTGCAGTATTATATTAGTTTCAGGTGTATAATATAGTAATTTAACACTTCCATACATCACCCGGTGCACATCACAAGTGCACTCCTTAAACCCTATCACCTATTTAACCCATCCCCCTACCCACCTCCCCTCTGATAACCATCAGTTTGTTCTCTATGTAACTATAAGTAAGAGTCTGTTCCTTGATTTGTCTCTCTCTCTTATTTTTTCCCTTTGCTTGTTTTGTTTGTTAAATTCGATGTATGAATGAAATCATACGGTATCTAACTGACTTATTTTGCTTAGCATTATATTCTCCAGCTCCATCCAAGTTGTTGCAAATGGCAAGATTTTGTTCTTTTTATGGCTGAGTAATATTCCATTGTGTGTGTGTGTGTATATATCACATCTTCTTTATTCACCAGCTGATGGACACTTAGGCTGCTTCCATATCTTGGCTATTGTAAACAATTCTGCTATAAACATAAGGGTGCCTGTATCCCTTTGAGTTAGTGTTTTTGTATTCTTTGGGTAAATACCCAGTAGTGCAATTGCTGGATCTTAAGGTAGTACTGTTTTTAACTTTTTGAGGAGCCTCCATACTGTTTTCCACAGTGGCTGCACCAGCTTGCATTCCCACCAACAGTGCAAGAGGGTTCCCCTTTCCCCACTATCCTCACCAACACCTGTTGTTTCTTGTGTTGTTAACGTTAGCCATTCTGACAGGTGTGAGATGATGGCTCATTGTAGTTTTGATTTGCATTTCCCTGATGATCAGTGATGATGAGCATCTTTTCGTGTGTCTCTTAGGGCAAAACCTTCTTAAATAAAATAATCCGTGTACCTGTCTGAGTCTCTAGAGCACCCTGAGAGTTGTGTATATCATGTGAGAGTTGTGGCTCTTCAATTCTCTCTCCTTAGAAAAGCATGCTTTTGAGATTATTAGTGTTTCACATTTAATTACTATATGAAAACCTGCTAAGTAAAGCTTTTTTATGGGATACAAGTGAAAGCACAATTTATGCCACATCTGTATTTCAAAGGAAGTATTTAAATTTAATTTTAGGAATTAATCTAATTTGGTCTGGAATTCCTCTGTAGTCTCCTACTGCACTGCTGGGAAAACTGATTTTGCTTGTATTAATGAGAAAACTAGAACTCTGAGAATTTAGAAATTTTTTAAAATTTAAATTAATTTAAAGTGTATTCTGATAGTTTTTTCTTTTTTGCAGTAGTTTTTAAAATAATAGCTTTCCTGATATGATTTACATACAAATTCAGTGTTTTTTAGTACATTTATGGAATTGTGCAGTCATCAAATTTTCATCTAATTTTAGAACTTTTTTAAAAAGACTTTATTTGACAGAGAGCTCGAGAGTGAGCATGTGTGAGTGGCGGGAGAGTCAGAGGGGAAGAGAGAATCCCAACCAGATTCCCCCGAGTGCAAAGCCCAAAGCAGGGCTCCATCTCACCACCCTGAGATCATTACCTGAGCTGAAAACAAGAGTCAGACGCTTAACCAACTGGGCCATCCAGGCTCCCCTAGAACATTTTTCTCAACCCAGAAATAAATCCCATGTTCATTAGGCGTCATTCCCCATTCCTCCTCCCTTCTCCCAGTGCTAAGCAACCACTAACTACTTTTCGTCTTTATAGGTTTGCCTTTTCTGGACATTTCATATGAAGGGAATCATACAGTATGTGGCCTTTTGTGTCTGGCTTCTTTCATTTAGCCTCATGTTTTAGAGGTTCATGTTGAGGCATCTGTCAGTACTTCCTTTTTTAGAGAAAGTTTTCTGTTTTTCTGAAAACCGAAAAAACAGTGTAAAACTTAATTTTGTGGATTATGTTCACACATGATGACTGTGAAGCATTTTGTGTTGCTTATTATCTAAACAACTTTGTATAAATTTTTCTTAATTATTTTTAGATAGTAATCATTGATTTCCATATTATTGGTCAGTATTACTAGATTCTTAGCTTTGGAAAAAATAACAGTTTTTACACATAAAGATCAAATTCTTCATAAGAGCATGTGGAAAGATGTTTGTATCACATGTCTGTCTTTTTTTTTTTTTTTAAAGATTTTATTTATTTATTTGACAGAGAGAGGGAGAGAGCACAAGCAGGGGGAGCAGCAGAGGGAGAGGGAGAAGTAGGCAGCCTGTGAAGGGAGCCCAATGTGGGGCCCGATCCCAGGACCCCAGGATCATGACTTGAGCTGAAGGCAGACACTTAATCATCTGAGCTACCCAGGCGCCCCTCTAATGTTTCTTTTAAGTTGTATTTCATTGTTGTGGTCTCATTTTAAGTTTCTTTTTCTTTTTTTTTTTCTTCAGGCTTTATTGAGGTATAATTGACAAGAGTTATATATATTTAAAGTGTACAGCATGATAGTTTGATATACATGTACTTTGTGAAATGATTACCACGGTCTGGTCAGCTAACATATCCAGCACTTCCCACGGTTAGTTTTGTGTGTGGCTGTTTGGTGAGAACGCTTAGGTTCTACATTCTCAGTAACTTTCAAGTATGTAACACAGTATTATTTACTGTAGTAACCATGCTGTACATCAGATTCCCTGAACATATTCATCTTAATGACTGAAGGCTTATACCCTTTGACCAGCTCCTCTCCCACCCCAGTCCCTGATATCTGGCAGCCATCATTCTACCTTGTTTCTATGAGTTTGATTTTTTAAAAAAATAATCCACATACAAATAAGATCATATGGTATCTCTCTTTCTCTGTCTGACTTATTTTCACTTAGCACAGGGTCCTCTAGTTTCATCCGTTTTGGTAGGATTTCCTTTTATCTCATGGCTGAATAATCATTTTAAGTTTAAAAGTTAAAAATGAAATGCTTTTTCTGCATATAACAATACAAAAATATATATAGTCAGAAGTGAAAAGTGCGTATAATTTCATCCTTCGGGTAATGTAACTATTAAAAGTTTTGAGAGTCAGGGTGCCTGGGTGGCTCACTGGGTTAAGCATCTGACTCTTGATTTCGGCTTAAGTCATGATCTCCCAATTGTGAGATTGAGCCCTGTGTCGAGCTCTGTGCTGTTCATGGAGTCTGCTTAAGATTCTCTCTCTGCGCACTGCTCACACTTGCTCTCTCTCCCTCTAAAAAAAAAAAAAAAAAAGTTCGAGAGTAATTATTTTTCACTATGTATATTGTAATTAATAGATAGGATAGTAAAGATTTTTACTGAGTTTTAAATGATATATTATACCTATTGTAACTTTTATGTATTTAAATTTGTTTAAATTCAGTTAATTAACATAGTGTATTACTAGTTTCAGAGGTTGAGTTCAGTGATTCGTCAGTTGCATATAACACCCAGTGCTCATTATACCTAGTGCCCTCCTTTCTGTCACCCAGTTACCCCATCTCCCTACCCCCTCCCCTCCAGCAACCCTCAGTGTGTTTCCTATGATTAAGAGTCTCTTATGGTTTGTCTCCCCCTCTGATTTCATCTTGTTTTATTTTTCCCCTCCTTTCCCCTATGTTCCTCTGTTTTGTTTTTTAAATTCCACATATGAGGAAGATCATATTGTTGTCTTTCTCTGACTGACTTATTTTGCTTAGCATAATACCCTCTAGTTCCATCCACATCATTGCAAATGGCAAGATTTCATTTCTTTTGATGGCTGAGTAATATTCCAGCGTGTGTGTGTGTGTGTGTGTGTGTGTATGTACATACATGTATACCACATCTTCTTTACCTGTTGTAACTTTTAATCCTAACTTTTTTTTTTTAAGTTTAAAACTGGATGGTTTTACCTTTATATTATTTTTCTTAAATAAAAAATTGCTGGGGCCCCTGGATGGCTCAGTCCTTTGAGCGTCTGGAGATTTCTGCTCAGGACATAATCTCAGGGTTATGGGATTGAGCCCCATGTAGGGCTCCATACTCAGCCAGGAGTCTGCTTGAGATTCTCTCCCTCTGTCCCTCTTCCCCACCTACATGTGCACATGCATGTTTGCTCTCTGTCTCTCCCTCTGTAAAATAAATAAATATGTAAAGAAAAAATTTCCGCTGCATTTTTCTTTTGGAATTCAGGTATTTATTCAAAGACAGATGTGCTTCTCATTTTTTCAGGTCTTTAGGTCTTTATTTCACTCATTGTTCTTTGGACAGCAGGAAATAGAGTAATAATAACAAAGAGACAAATTGTTTGATTTGTTTCACCTGTACTAATGATTTAATAGAGGAAGAATTTGAAAATAAATATTAAAATGAGATTGTGTCATCTGTGAGTTTTAGTTTTTGTGTTCTTAACTATAAAGTCCGTTTCTGAATAACTGACTGACTTTTGGATTATGCCCTATATTCTTTTAACCCTATCACTTGTACCCACTACCCTGTCTTCCAAACTCACCTATTAGTTTAGGTTATATTTCTTTTTTTTCCCTAAAAACCCTTGGACTTCACCTTCTTTGATTAATTATAGTCAAATTTGTGCTTGGCTCTTCCTTCTCAGATTAGATTATATGGAAATCAAATTGTGTGTGTATTTCTCTCTTATAGGCTATTTTACATAAGAAATTTTAATCTGGTTTCAAAATAATTCCTTAGATAATCTCCCATTAATGTCTAATAAAATTTAAAAATTTTCAAATCCAAGATATAATCAATTTCAGGTAACTGAGTTCAATTTAAGCCTATACCTACATTTTTCTAGTCAGCCAACATCTGCTTATTACCTTTCTTTGCCTACCTGAATTACCTTGGATTTGACAAGACCAGTTATACTGTACTCTATTAACCTGAGACATTTTCTGTAGAGTTGTGTTTTTTAAACTATGGTTGGTAAAAGACCAGTTTTTGTTCATTTTTTAAAAAATTTCAACTCCACCATGGACCAATACTTACATAAAATACAATAAAAGTAACTATTAGAAAAAGGAAAGGCCTCCCCCTGCAAAAAGTATATGGTACAAGATCCCTGATCATGTACCTAAACATCGTGACAGTGTCAAATTATCATAGTTTCTTTCTTTTTTTTTTTTTTTAATTTTATTTATTTATTCGACAGAGATAGAGACAGCCAGCGAGAGAGGGAACACAGGCAGGGGGAGTGGGAGAGGAAGAAGCAGGCTCCCAGTGGAGGAGCCTTATGTGGGGCTCAATCCCGTAACTCGGGGATCACGCCCTGAGCCGAAGGCAGATGCTTAACCGCTGTGCCACCCAGGCACCCCAAATTATCATAGTTTCTAAATGCTTACTCTTCCATGCTTATTCTGTCACACACTGGCCTGTTCTGGGAACCACACTTGGAGAGTAGCACTGTTCTAGCAGTTTTCAGATATTTTGGTCCCAGAACACCTTTTACTCTTACAATTTGAAGATTTTAAAAAGCTTTTGTTTACATGGGTTTTATCTATTACTTTTTATTTTAATTTGGAAATGAAAACTAAGAATTTAAAAATATTTACTAATTGATTTAAAAATAATCTATTGTATGTTATCATTACATTTTCATGAAAAATAACTATTTCCTCAAAAATGAGAAGAGTGGTATCATTTTACATCATTGCAAATCTCTTTAATGTCTGGCTTAAGTGAAGATACTAGATTCTTGTATCTGTTTCTACAATCAATCTGTTAGGATTTGTTGTTTTGGTTGAACTATATGAAGATAATCTGACCTCAGACAGGTGTGTAGTTGAAAAAGGATAGTGTAATTTAATAGCCTTTTTAGGTAATTGTGGATATATTTCTTTGATATTACACCAAAACTCAGTAAGTGTGGGTCAGTTCAGATTCAGGAAATTTGAAATCATATCCATAAACTTTTTGTACTTTGTTACATTGGAATCCGTTGGGTCTATCTTGCACTTTGAATGAGTCTTCTACCTTTCATGATTTTATAACATCATGTATTGGCCATTTAAAAAATACTGGTTTGGGGGCGCCTGGGTGGGTCACTTGGTTAAATGCGTGACTTCTACTCAGGTCATGATCTTCTGGTCCTGGGATTGAGTCCCGCCCCCCCCATGGGGCGCCACACTAAGTACAGAGTATGCTTGTTCCCCCCCTCCCCCGCCACACTCACAGGCATGCTCTCTTCTCTCTTTCTCAAATAAATAAATAAAATCTTTTTAGAAATTAAAAAAAATATTATCTTTACCAAGTGTGATATATCTTCCAAATGTTGACACATCCTTCTATAGTATACTTTTTCTTTTTTTTTTTTTTAAAGATTTTATTTATTCGACAGAGATAGAGACAGCCAGCGAGAGAGGGAGCACAAACAGGGGGAGTGGGAGAGGAAGAAGCAGGCTCATAGTGAAGGAGCCTGATATGGGGCTCGATCCCATAACACCGGGATCACGCCCTGAGCCGAAGGCAGATGCTTAACCGCTGTGCCACCCAGGCGCCCCGATATAATATACTTTTTCTTTAGATCAAGAGTGTGCACAGGAGCCAGGGGGAGGGGCAGAGGGAGAGAGAATCTCAAGCAAGCTCCAATCTCACCATACTGAGATCATGACATGACCTGAGCTGAAATCAAGAGATGGGTGCTTAATCGACTGGCCACCCAGGGGCCCCATCCTCTATAGATATTTTTAAAATCACATTAGTTTATATGACCAGTTATTTCATCAGAAAATTCTTTGATTATTGGGAAGTTGGAAGACTCAGGTTTTCCAAAATTCTAATTTTTCCTTGAAAGATCAAATATTGTCATTGGCAACAAATACTGTCAGTTGATTTCTTTGAAATAGTAAACTTGTTTTGTTCGTTTTTGAGGAAATACCTGCCAGATGCCCAAGTTCAAATAACCATAGTTTTTCTGTCAGTCATTCTTTCAAATAAAAATGATGTTTTATGAAAAAGTGGCCAGTGATCTTGCAACTCAAACAATCACACAAGTACTTTTCCTCAAGGTAACTGTCACACTTCAATAAGCAAAAGTGCTTTATGCATACTTCCCATTTCATCATGGAGAATATTAAAAAGACAGTATCCAAGCATTGAAATTTAGTGAAGTTAATCATTTTTACCACTTCATCAAGGACATTCAATGGAACTGGCTTTTTGTTTTGTTTTGTTTTAGCTGCCAGTATATGGCTGTGAAGAATGTGATACTGGTATAGTTTGGTGTCTCTCATCGTCTTTATTTGTGCTAGCATGCCAGCAGTCTTATCCACCATTGTTCTTGCGCTATGAAGTGCAAATGCCAACACATTGAAAAGACAATAGCATTTTGGGATTATTATGAAGATAGTTTTGAGCTCACAGGATCCCTGAAAGAGTCAGTGGCCTCTTCTCCACCCCCAAGTCTGTATACCCCACTTTCATATAGCCAGAAAAGCAATTTGGCACTTTCAAAGTCCAAGAAAATATGTTATATATATATTTTTAAAGATTATATTTGAGAGAGAGAGTGCCCATGAGCCGGGGTTGGGGGGGGCAGAGGGAGAGGGAGAAGCAGACTCCCCGCTGAGCAGGGAGCCCAACATGGGGCTTGATCCCAGGAATCTGGGATCATGACCTGAGCCGAAGGTAGACACTTAACTAACTGAGCCACCCAGGTGCCCGTTACACATTTTTTGAAGAAAAAGTTATTTATTTATTCCCAGATTTGTTTCTAAAAAGGTTTGAGACAAGCAAAAATAAGTTGTGTAACCAAGGTAACAAATCTGATAATTAGTAGAATTTCTGATTTTCTTCTTCTTAAGACTTGCTGGACTAATTTTAATTATTTGGGAATGATTTTTTACAGTAACTACTAGTTGTGTAATTGGGAGGTGTTGGATTATATCCTTGGACAATCCAAAGCATGCAGGTTTTAGTAGGAGTGATGCTAGGGAACCTAGCTTAGGTTCATGTTTTTGGCAGAGTATACGTGATGCTTATGTTCTGAAATGGTTAATAAGAATTTTTGCTTACAGGTGCCCGGGAATATCACGTCCAATTTTTTAGCAACCAACCGGAGAGGGCATGGGTTCATGAAAAGCGAGTACGAGAGTATAAAGGTCATAAACAGTATGAAGAACTATTGGCTGAAGCAACCAAACAAGCCAGCAATCACTCTGAGAAACAAAAGGTATCTGTGGAAATAAAAGCATATTAACTTTACCAATCAAATATGGTTTGTAGAGGACTTAGTAATTTAGTAGAAGTTTTCATACTTGAATTCAGATCGTTGTTAGAATGAGTTATTTTAACCTAAGTTCAGTTTTAATAATTTATTGTATGTCAATAAATTTTATATTTCATATAAACAACATCAGAATACTATTAAAAACTTGAACTTTGCTTAATACAGTGTTGGATTCTATTTTTGAATTGAATTAGTGTACATAAGACTAGTAGATGGTAGTGAAGTGTGGATTTTGCCAGGGAGTTTTGTGTTTTTTTCCCTATTTCATTATCTTTACATAATTCCCTTTATTCTTATCTAGTAAAATTGTTTTGTGAAAGTAAAGTTTCTAAAATATTTAGTGAGCACCTGCTGTGAGACAGGCACCATTTTAAGCATTTTGTGTGTATTAATTCATTTAATCTTCATAACAACTTAAGTGGGGTAGATACCATTATTCCCCTTTCTACAGATGAAGAAATCGAGGCACAGACAGCTTAAGTAACCGATTCAAGCAAGGTCACACTTAGTGAGGGAACCAAGAAATACGTTTGTGGTGGTGGATATTTTAGAATTATGACATCAACTCCCGATAATCTATCTGGTTGACATTTTTAAACTCAACTAATTTTAGGGGGGGTCTCTTGTGATTCAGAAATTTGTCATATTTTTATACTTTAAAAGCTAAATTTGATCACAGAGGATTTTGATTAATTTTATCAGACATTTTACAGATTTATACATCAGCATTCCACATATACCATCCCTTCTCAGAGTTTCATTAGCTAATTTTGGGCTACCTCAGTCCAACCTCCTAGATAATTCCTGATGGCTTTAGTCATCTCACATACTTTTTATTCAAAGTTTTCTTATCTCACTTGCCAACTCAGAGTCTTCTGAGCAACAGTGAAGGAGACCTATGGAAGCTGGTTCAGGTTTATTTTTTCTCTCATACATCCCTTCTTTCCTGTGTCTTGTCAACTTTCATTTGTTCCTCTGGGCTCTCTCCTTTCTCTCCATTCTGCCCCTGTTTGCATTATGGTACAAACCACCAGCACAGCTTCAAATGCTGACTCTGCCATTTGCTTTGTTGTGATCTCTGTAGCACCCCTGAGCTTCAGGGTGTCATTTTTAAGGTTAGTGTTTTATTCGCCACTGCAAGTAATCGTTCTGCAATCTCTCTTCCCTTTGCCCTCTTTGCTAGCTTTTTATGAACATAACGTGAGAAGGACGGCCCCCTCTTTGAGGGACTTGTGCAACAGAGTGGTCAATGAAAAAGAATATTTAAAGAGAGTAGACCTGCATATCATCTGATAGTAATACTGACTTATCAAAGTTAGGGAGTTTTAGAATATCTCATAAATTTGACTGAAGAACCTGAAGATATTTATTTATGTTACCTGGAATGATGACAGGATCACATGGAAAGTACATGTTGGTTTAAATGTACCAATTAGACTGAAGTGTATCCGATAATGCCTGTGTCTTTTATATGCCTGGGTCTTTTTTTAGATTCGGAAACCCCGACCTCAGAGAGAACGTGCTCAGTGGGATATCGGCATCGCCCATGCAGAGAAGGCATTGAAAATGACCCGAGAGGAAAGAATAGAACAGTATACTTTTATCTATATTGATAAACAGCCTGAGGAGGCTTTGTCCCAAGCAAAAAAGAATGTCGCCTCCAAAGCCGAAGTTAAGAAAACCCGAAGACCAAGGTCAGTGCTGAATACTCAGCCGGAACAGACCAATGCAGGTGAGGTGGCCTCCTCACTCTCAAGTACTGAAATTCGGAGACAGAGCCAGAGGCGGCACACGAGCGTGGAAGAGGAAGACCCACCTCCTGTTAAAATAGCCTGGAAAACGGCCGCCGCCAGGAAATCTTTACCAGCTTCTATTACAATGCACAAAGGGAGCCTGGATTTGCAGAAGTGTAATATGTCTCCAGTTGTGAAGATTGAACAAGTGTTTGCTCTTCAGAATGCTACAGGAGATGGGAAATTTATCGATCAGTTTGTTTATTCAACGAAGGTACCCTCCTTTTTACGTGGGTGTTTTGGGGGAATAGTACTTAATAAGTAGTCAGCCTGGACGTTTAAAAAGAAACCCCGCAAACAACACAAGGTCGTAATTTAAATACCCTTTTATCTGCTGCAGTTGAAATGTACAGTTTACTGTGTTTAAGAGGGGGCAAAAAAGACAGGCAAAAAGGCTATGTTTTCCTTCTTTTTTTCCCTCTTTTGTAATAGCCCCATCTGTACTAGATTAATCTTGAGCGGTGCAGCCAAAATTGAGCTTAGCTCCCTAAAGTTGTGGAAAAAAACTCGGCACTTTGCCTGTTTCTAGTTTGTATAGTTAGTTTTTCTTAGCTGCAAAGTGTGCTTATTAAATTATTTTTGTCAGTTATCTGAATTAACCATTGTACTAATTATACCTGCTGATCTGTTTGGTTGCACCGGCAGTTTTGTTAGGCTCACGTTGGCTAATGCATTTTAAGGAAATTCCAGAACTGTGTGTGTTCTTTAACAATTAACTGGTGATAGCGTGGGTAATGGGGTGAAAATACCTCTTCAAATTCAATACCTCCATCAGCCAGCCCTGAACCTCCATTTAGGGCACTTATATTTCAGCTTTTAGACTTTAAAACAGTGTCATAACATTTGTAATGTTATTCCATATACCTCTTCACTGTCCTCCAAAGCCTTCTCACAGTTGTGGGCTTATGAATTGGATTTAGTGGCACTCCATGGGCATGTGCTTTTAAAGAAATCTGCTTATTTCCTAATATTGTCAGATGCACATGAAAATAATTAAATGTAGGTATGCCTTATTGGTGATGTATTTTTCCAAGTTTTTATTTAAATTCCTGGTCGTTAACATACAGTGTGATATTAGTTTCAGGTGTGGGATTTAGTGATTGAACACTTATGTATGACACCCGGTGCGCCAGTGATAATATTTTACTAGAGAGAAGTAGAAGGGTTCTCGGTTAGTTTGTTTCTGACTGTAGGCGCAGCTGATTTCAGTAAGACTGAACTACTTGGAAAGACTTAAGTTACAGTCTCCACGTGGTTCTGCTGACAGCTTGGAATAACAAATGAGTACTTTGCATCTTTTTTTTTTAATGTAAATTGGCTTCATTCTTGGAGCTAGTTTTTCTCTGCATTTGGTTATACAGATCAGGCTTTGTCACCCCACTCCAAAGAGTGCTATTTAAATGAATTTTGAGATTAAGTTGTCTTTTAATTAATTTATTTTAATTTTAAAAAATTTATTAGAGAGAGAGTGCCCCCATACATGAGGGGCAGGCAGGGAGGGGCAGAGGGAGAGAGAGAATCTCAAGCAAACTCCCCCTGCTGGGGGGGTTCAGTCTCAGGACCCTGAGATCATGACCTGAGCCAAAATCAAGAGTTGGGCGCTTAACTGCCTGAGCCACCCAGTTGTCCCAAAACTGATCTTTTAAAAATGAAGACCTTAAAAATACACATATTGGGGTGCCTGGGTGGCTCAGTCAGTTAAGCATCTGCCTTCGGCTCCGGTCATGATCCCTGGGTCCTGGGATCCAGTCCCGCATGTAACTCCTTACTCAATAGGGAGCCTGCTTCTCCCTCTCCCTCTAACTGCTGCTCCCCCTGCTTGTGCTCTCTCTCTCTCTCTCTCTCTCTCTCTGTCAAATAAATAAATAAAATATTTAAAAAAAAAAAGAAACTTAAAAAAATACATATATTTACAAACCACTCCTTTATTTCATTATGTTAAAAATACCTAAAATGAGAGCTGTAATTGTAGCTGCCTTATATCTGCTCCAAATTGCTTATTGGGTACACATTTTGGTCATCATGAATGTCAGATTTCTGTATCTAAGGATATTCTTGTCTTTTAAGACATGTTGACATTTTGATCTGTGTAGAGGGTACTTAACCAAATGAAAATGACTCAAGTTCTTTTCCTGTGATGAGGTAAAGGGAGAGACTATTCAAACCAGAAAACATTTTGTTTTTGACAGAAAACTAGGTGACACAGGTTCATTTTTTAGTGATATGCCTCATGTGAAGTCATTTTTTTTCTCACATAATCTCATCGTACATTTTAGAATACATCCTGATGACTTAATAAAATTGCTCTGGTAATGGCAAAGATGATAAATTAACTGCAGTCAAAGACCATGTAAAATTCAAGCAAATCATGACCATCTTAAGCTGTCTTTGTAAGCGAATG
Source organism: Ailuropoda melanoleuca (assembly GCF_002007445.2). Taxonomy (NCBI): domain Eukaryota; kingdom Metazoa; phylum Chordata; class Mammalia; order Carnivora; family Ursidae; genus Ailuropoda; species Ailuropoda melanoleuca. The sequence goes on from NC_048235.1 coordinate 34,009,036, forward strand.
ATGCCATTTTCCTGGTAATCAGCTATTTTTTATTTTGCCTTATTTTAAAGGGAATTGGTAACAAAACGGAAATAAGTGTCAGGGGACAGGACAGACTTATAATTTCTACACCAAACCAGAGAAATGAAAAGGCAACTCAGAATGTATCATCTCCTGAAGCAACATCTGGACCTACAGGTGAGTAAGGAATGAAGAGGATATAGACGCATTTTGAGAGGTCATGGTTCTGTTCTGCTATAACATTGGTAGCTGTGTTCCTAAGAAATCTTAGTTATCAAAATCAAATTATATTTAAAAAAATTGAGTTATAAAAGCAATAACTTCAATAGGAAGGAATGGTTTAGGGGCTAGGGAGCTTTATTCATGGTAAGTTAGTTTTCCTACAGGAGTTTAAGTAATAAGAAGGCTCTGTAATTAAAAGAGTATAGTTATGAAATCTGTATACATCTGAGTAAATGCACCATTTGACTATCTCTCTTTGCATGAAAACAACAGCTTCGCTTTTCTAACACATTCTTACCATTTCCTCCTTCATCTCTTACTAGAAATTAATTGACAGATGCCCGTGCTCTTTTTATTATTCTTAGGTGTACTAGATGTTAATAAGCAGGGGACTAGGGCCTAACTCTTCTATTATGATCTGTTCTCTGATTAACAGACACCATGAGTTGAAAATCAAACTATATTATTCTTGTTTAAAAGAGAAATGCCTATATTCAGTAAGATTGTGCCTTTGGAATGGTGAAAGTAATTTTTGTTAAGGGACTGGCATACTAAGGATCTTATAGTTTAACTGAGTGTCTGGTGGGTTTGGTTTATATAACAGTATTACTGCTTCATACAGCCATCAAGAAAAGAGTTAGGTTGTCAGCTGGCTTGGTCATTTGGAATCTTAGTTTAGGAGAAAGGAGTTTGTTTCACCTTGTTCTTTTAAAAAAATTTTGGAATCAAATCAAAGAAGGGACCAAGTAATTTTCTAGAAGGATTAAAGTCTTGAGAACTAAGGTAGTAGCCTTGAATAGGTAGTAACTCAGGCAGAATTGTGATTGAGTGGCACTAAGGGGCAAATATTTTGGTAAGGGAAACTTTGAGTAAGATTCTTGTTATTATAAGAGCTAAAATAAAAGCAATCATTGTTCAGGAAAGAACTTGGGCTAGCTTTCTTTAAAAAAAAAAAAAGTGAGAGGGGCTACAAGACAGGGAGAGGTGGTGGCAAGGGAGATGGGGCATACATTGGATGGGGCATACAAAACATCACGCCTTTATCCAAAATTGAGTTGGGAAGGGAAGCTGCATTAAAGTAAGAAGAGAGTAACAAAGTCCAAGACCAGATTTGCAACTTGTATCATTTCACAATACTGTATAAAAAAATGAAATTACGATGTTAAAGAAATGAATAAATGGACTTAAAAGTTTTGCATTAATTAGCCATAATTGAAAACGTTTGTTCCCTTCTTTGAAGATTAAAAGAATCTTTTGGCCTCAGCTCTCCATAGTCAGGTACATCAATTTTATTATCTTTCTTTACACTAAACTGTTGTAATTTGTCTGATTTAAGTGTGATACTTAGCCTAGGGGGATCTTTATTTAAATATCTACCTTCTCCTATTAGGGAGAAAGTAAACTCTTCATATTAGATTGATCTTAAATATTATACTTTTATTTTTTATTTTTTATAGATTTTATTTATTTGTCAGAGAGCACAAGCAGGGGGAATGGCAGGCAGAGGGGGAAGTAGGCTCCCTGTGAGCAAGGAGCCTGATGCGGGACTCAATCCCAGGACCCTGGGATCATGACCTGAGCCAAAGGCAGACACTTAACTGACTGAGCCACCCAGGCGTCCCTATACTTTTATTTTTAATAGAATTTATTTTTTTCCTTCCCCTCAGCTACTGAACATTTTCTTTTCATGTAGTCTGAAATTTTCACTGTAAGATTTAAGTTTTGCTATGATTTTTTTTTTTTAAGTGAAAGGTAAAGTGGAAGGTTCTAATTCTTTATATCTGGGAAGAGCTCAGTTCCTTCTTTAGGCAGGCACTATATTTAGGTTGTAAATTAATGAGTGCTCTAAAGCTTTGACTTTGGTTTAAATTTGGTTACCAGCTGTGGTTGATGAGAGTAATTTGCCTTTTTAAATGACCATTTTGCTTCTTGTGGAAATAACTTCAGTAGTTGAAAAGTGAGAAAAAAGACTTGATCTCCCTTCGGAAACCAGTTGTATCATCATCTCAGTTGGTGTTAACTACTTAGGGAGAATTCTGGAGCCTTTCCTTAGTAAATTTAGGGGGAGCGCATAGAGTGTGTGGCACTGCTAATTTCTGTGATTTGAAGAATTGTATTTGCCTTTATACTAGATTTCCAAGCTATTTTCCAAATCCAGAGATGCTCACCTCCTCTCTCTTAGAACATAAATGCAGTACTTTTTAGTGGTTTTAAATGTAGTAGATTTCATGTGTTTTTCGGGTAGCTTTCAGAACAGTTATAAGAAGTCCTGTTGCCTTATTTTCTATAAGATAATAGATCAAATACCATCTGTACTTAATGGAACAGTTACGTTGTCATCCTCAAAACAAGTAAAACTATTTTGTTTGTTTTAAGCAGTTCTGCTTTCATTTTCCTCTTCCCTGATAGGTACTTGAATATTGATGATTATACTAAAGTCTGGATTTCTGGGATACTCAGGTGCCTGTGAGGGTAGGATATCTGTTGTCTTAGTGAACATTTCCATCAGTGTAAGAAGCAGAGTGAGCATGAAGGAGGGAGCGAACACCTTCATTTGTGACTTTTCTGCTAGAAATCACAGCTCAGGAACAATATGTTAGTATCCTTCTTCCCCAAAACAGATGTAGTGGGATCCTTCTTTGTGTTGGCTTTGAACTAAGGTGAAGGAAACCATTTACACATAGACAAGAACAATGAAACCACAAAATATAAAGGTAATGTGGAAGGTTTTATTGAAGTAGCTTCTGCCTGCTTTGATAAGAGCTTTCTCCCGTGGCAAGGTGTGGAAGAGGGATTATTATGTAGGAAGGACCATGTAGGTGGTCTGAGCGCTGAGAAGATGGAGAACAGCTGCGCTGCAGGCATCATTCCTTCTCAGAATTGAGGATGAATCATTCCTGCCTTAGTGTTCTTTCCAGTTGTGGTCTTCACTCTAAGTTTTATCCTGTCCAAAATGGGGTCCATGTGAGTTTTTTTCTGTTTACTTCTAAAGAATTTTACTGTTTAACAATATTATAGTTTCTGTTTTACTATTTAACATGAAAAACCTTGCTAACTTGTTTTGAAGTTTTTGTGACTCATTATTTCTAAAGCAAAACAAGTCCCTTGACATCCAAATTAACGATTTGGTTTTGGCCACATCTTTGTGCCTTTTTCCCCTGTTGTTGTTAATAATATAACAGTAGCAAAAATTCATATAGGTACACCAAGCACCGTTAAACATCTTACATATAGAATTAGTTTAATTCATTTGTTAAAATGAAAAATATGTGGTACTGATTGAATTTTTAGTGATTTATAATTGAAAGACCAAAAAGTAAAACAAAACAATTATAAAACAAAGTAATGGATAAGAAAAGCAGGGAATTGGGTCAAATCTTAATTACGTGAATGTCAAGTCATTCTTAAATGAGTTTTTGTTTGTTCCTTTAAATCACCTCTTAGGCTCAGTAGAAAAGAAGCAACAGAGAAGATCGATTAGAACTCGTTCTGAATCAGAGAAATCCACCGAGGTTGTGCCAAAGAAGAAGATCAAAAAGGAGCAGGTTGGCTTCCTACATGTAGAGAGTTAAAACATTGTATTTGTAAATGTTGTGGCTTATATGGTATCTTAAAAGAAAGAGAAACTTTCCCCAAACTGGGTTTCCTTTTTCTGGACTATCTTATGCTTCTGTCCTGGTGAGTTCCAGTGCCCAATTCTAATACAACCATCCCTGTGATTCTGCTTCAAGCATTCTCACAGAAAATAGTCAGGCTTCAGGAGATGGGAAGCCAGTGGTACAAGACTCTTAAAGAATTCCTCACATTTATTTTGAAATTTCTGTTATGAGCAAAATGATTTCATGTTTTCATGATTTTTATTTGGAACCATCATTGAGTCCCCCCTGCCCTTTTAAATTTTGATTTTTTGTTTAAGCTGCTGGTATGTATTGTTTTTATTTTTTAAACAAATCAGAATAATTTAACTATGAAAGTTATATTTAAGACACAGATAATCATAGATGATCTGGTTTTTCTGTTGGTATCACAGATTTTTTGGAATGTTAATTTTCCCAGTGGAATGGCACTCACCTGTGATTGGGTTATCAGAAACACCATTTAAGTAAGAACAAAAAAGGGGAGGAACATTTGACTGAAGGGTATTAAACCAGTGTAATCAACGTAGTAATATGCATATTAAATTACCTGTTCAAAGAAATTTTTAGAAACCAGTATTCCTTGAAATTAAACTCACAATAAGAATTTTTCTTGATTTTTTAAAGTGGAAGAATATCCATTTTCTATAGCCCAGACAGCTGCTATTGAACAAAAAGAATTCTGAAAAGTATTAGTTCCAATAAGCTTTATATTTTTAAAGCCACTTAATATGGGAGTGTGGACTTTTCTATTCAAATTATTTCCTTCATAACTTCCAAACTTAAAACGTGATTTTTGTGGGTGCTCATGGTATCTCCAAGCATGTAAAACAGTTTTCCCAGAAACATTTAACTAAAATTTAAATAATATACTAATTTGTCATTCATTTACCATAATTAACTTTCATACTTAGGAAATTATATTCCAAAAAATCTTTCTAAGTTCTTGCAAATCTATAGCATTCATTACCAAAACGAGGTTGTGATTTTTCCAGCTGGTTCCCAAATTCAGTCTGTGACCAGTTTAAATTTAATAAGCAGAATGAGTATAAAAAGTGGGACAAATTGTTAATGCCACTGTGTTATAGTTAGTAGTAGAACAATAACAGTGATTGTTTAGAAGATTTTATATTTGTATTACTAATTGTATCTTATAAAAGCGCTTCTGTTGTATGTTTTTTTACCTGTTGTAAAAAAAATAAAATTTTTTTTAAAAAGCTTAGAACAATCCTTAAATATTTACAAAATGTGTTTCAACATGCATATCTCACCACATCTTAAAGAAACATAAAATTCAATTCATAGCTAAAACAGGAACTCCTCCAAACAGCATCCTTTCTTTAATTCCAATGGTTCAAGCCTCAAATTACCACGTGTTTTACATATACATTGGCAGAATAACTTCTGATCTCGCTCTCCTAATGTAGGATCAAGACACTGTTCATAAGACACTCAAGAAAGTGCTTTTGCAATATCACAAACTTATTTTCTTAAGTTTGTACTAGCAGCAAAAGTATTGAGCTTCCAGCTGTATGGAGCCCTGTAGCACTCTCTACAGAGAGGGTCCTGATTCCCAGCAACTTAGCTGTGAGTGCAGGCGCGGAAGGGTCTTAAAGTGGCGTGAGTTACATTAACCTGAGTATCATAGTAAGTAAAAATTTATCCTAACGTCTTTGGGGCGGGAGGGGTTTATAGCAACATCGGGGCTGGTTGCAGAAACAACCCCTCTCCTGCCTCCCAGACACTGAGAAAGGATTCTTGTTCTCTTCATATACCAAGGGAATGGTGGGAAAAGTCTTTGCTAGAGAGCATGTGGCTGTGTGTTGTCACTTGGAATTCAGCATAGGAAGCTAGGATTTAAACCCTCCCTGACCTTGAGACAGAGAACTTTACCCAGAAGATGGGACGGAGTTCAGATTTCAGATACATTAATCACTCATCATTACTTAGACTGATGGAAGTACTGTTTTTTTCCCTGTTAATTAAAAGTGTAAAAAAAAATTCTTGTTAATGGTATATTTTTCTGTCCAAACAGGTTGAAACAGTTCCTCAAGCTACAGTGAAGACTGGATTACAGAAAGGTGAGTTATTATAATGTTGCCTTGCATTTCCTTGATTAAAACCAATTTTTAAGAATTACTTATTTGTACTTCATGTATTTTTGTTTGTCTCTGTAAATCACTGTTGTTGCTCTTCAGTCAAAAATTTGTGTGAAATTGAAGTATTTCCTGGTTTGTGTGTGTGTGTGCGCACGTGTGTGTGTGTGTGTGTGTGTGTTAGAGTTGATCTTATTCTGTACCTCCATGTGTAAAGTCTTACTTGTTTTGGTAAATTGGAGAACACCATGTAGACTTGATACTGTTTCCACCTTTTCTCCGTAAGATTCTGGGGTTTCACTGGTTTATAAACTAGGGATGTGACGAATCCATTTTTTTTGGTATTCGACTGAATACCGAATAGTAGCTATTAATGTTTGTCAAACATGGACTATGACAAATCAGACAAGACAACCTGATTGAAAAAAATCTTGCCACATTTATTTTGACAGTGCTGTAAAATCTTTTTTTTTTAATTAAAATGATTCGTAGCATATTTATGGCCATTATTAGATTACCTTATGCAAATCTATTTGAGATATGCACAAAGTTTAAGAAACCTTAAACTTATATCCGTATTTTCTGTGTGCAATTTGACTACAGTACAAACTCCATAGCATGATTCGTGCGTTTTTGGTGAGATCGTTCAAACTGTATTTAATACCTGTAGTTTACTCTGGGCAAATTGCATTATTAAAAAAAAAAAAAAAACACCAGCCTCTCTGCATTCTCGGGGAGAAGTCTGCAGCGATGGTCTCCGTGGAGATCCTCAGCAGAACTGAACAGCCTCTCGGAGGGAACACTGCTTGGCGGAGCTCCAAGAAAAGACATCGCGATCGCTGCGAGATTAGGAGGCCTGATTGCGTTGTGTTTCCACCATTCCACAGGGTCGGCGGACCGGGGAGTGCAGGGCTCTGTCAGATTCAGTGACAGCTCCGTCTCCGCAGCGATTGAGGAAACTGTGGACTGAGATTCCTGTACAATTTCATCCCAGAAACTCCAGACTTGGAGTCTCCATGCAAGATTTCTTTGTCGGCGGCTCGATAAACAGTTTCTTTGTTTTCGATTTTGATTTCGCCAATCATCATTATTGGCATTTTCCTGCCTGGTTTCTTCTTCAAGACTCTGAACAATTGCTTTAACATTCAGATGATTTTTTTTTTTTTTTTTTTTTTTTTTTTTTTTTTTTGGTCTGAGCTGGATGGGTACAGCTTAAATCATGGGTCCAGCCTAAAAAACCATCGTTTAACTTACACTGATCAATTTCAACATGGACTGTTTTTGTTTTTTTTGTTTTTTGTTTTTAAATAAAGCATCATTAATGCACATCTGCAGGGTTTTGCCAAACAGCCCAAACTGTATACATTACAATCATTAAAAGCTCTTATTTTTTTTAATATTAGTGCCGTTATCATGGAGAACAGCATGGCAGCTGTCTTTGGCAGTCTGTCATTTTTCTAGCATTTTCAGAAACTCATCGGAAATGGCGGTACCTGTGTTTTCCCTTCGAAAGCCTCTCAGTACAGCACTCCTGTTCCTCTGTTAAAACTCCTTGTTAATCCAGTGATCTTTTAGGCCAAGGAAATACTTTGTGGTGGTGTTCTGGGTCCACACACCAGCAATGAAGGAGATAGATTTGTGTACTTGTGTTTTTTAATCAGCGTTAACATGGGCAGGCACCCTCATTTATAGATGTAAGGAAACATTCAGTGAAAAAACTTGTAGAATGGGATGTGATAACAAGGTTCCAGTAATCTGAGCAGTCTAAAGAGGCCCACATCCTCCACCACAGAACATGGCTATATACCAAGTGCTACTCTCACTCAGCCTGTTGCGGATCTTCATGGCCTCAGGAGACTCGTTTCTCCGTGGTCTCTTCTGGACTGTGCACACTTCCACCATAGCTTGCTGGGCTGATCTAGATGTCTGTTTGTTGTATGGAAATTTTGGGGGAAAAAAATCCAAAACACAAACTGTGGGTTGAAATATTAACCGTCTCCTTGGTTCCCTGGTATTCACCGTGCCTGATCTGCACATTTCATCGTGGCTGTTTCTGTATAGCCTATACTGCATTAGCCCAAGAGATTGTTGCTTTGTAACTTTTTGCACTATTGTTTTGGCTGGATTTGTATTACACACAGTTTTAAAAAAAAATTCCACACTATTCTCTGCCTTTTTTTTTTTTTCATATTTATTCCTTCCCGCACAAATTCCACATAGAGGCCTCTCATCCAGCTCTTCGTGATTTGGCTGCACTTGAACATTGATTGTCCGTTACAACCCTCAGCAATGTGCCTCCTAAATGGCATGACATATGTAGATGTGCTGCAGCACTTGTTAATGGTCACAATAAATGCCACTTCACCAAGGAAGTCTCAGATGAACAATTATGAACATCCAAAATTTATGCGGGGGGCAATAATCAACTGAATTGCAAAATTCGGGGGAAAATGGCACTATCCGTGTACGAATCGAATACAAATCAAAGATTTGTCACATCCCTAATAAAAACAAGATGGAGATGTCTCTGCGACCATATTTGTAAGCTACACAGTGTGTTGGGTTTTATGTCTTCCCCCTCCAAATTGAATGGTTCTTTGGATTGCTCCAAATCAATCGGCTATCCTGTAGTTTTGATAGAATTGGTTTTTAGCTTGGAACTCAGGCTCTGTTGACTGAAAATAGCTTTAGAGCAGGAGCATTGAATTAAATGTTTTAATAGAGCGGTTGTGAATTAAATCACTCACTATCAGGAAGGTCAGAAGCTTCTGAAGTTTGACTCGTGACTTCAGTGTTACAAAGAGAGCTGTGCTTTTTCCACACTACAGATGAGTTTGGGGAAAGAAATAATCTCCCGCCAAAAAAAAAAAAATGAAAACAACAAACCCTAAGCACTATTTTAGGATTAATTTCAGTATGTTGTGTTAAGGTGCCAGCGAGATTTCAGATTCCTGTAAACCTCTAAAGAAAAGGAGTCGCGCCTCAACTGATGTAGAAATGACTAGCTCAGCATACAGAGACACGTCTGACTCCGATTCTAGAGGACTGAGTGACCTGCAGGTAAATATGTTCAAGGCTTGGGGCACATGGCTCTCTTTTTCTTCGCAAGATGAACAAAATGCTTTGCCTGACTTATTTGGGGAAATCAGGATTTTTTTTAAATACTCAGAGAACAAATCATTTTGGTTTGTAATTTACAAATGTCTTAATTTTGCTGATCTGGTATGTAACAGAGTTTCTGTGTTTTAAACTACAGTTTCTCTTGAAACATCAGGCATATGGTATCCAGGTGTTTTAGAAAGAAAGGAAAAAAAAGAGGTATCAAGGTTTATTTGAGCAAATCTTGCTAGGATTTTCATAGCACCTCGCTTTGAGAAAGTTTTTGTTTCATTTTTCTTAAAAAGTGCTATGTTTCCCACGTAGGTAGGCTTTGGAAAGCAAGTAGATAGCCCTTCCGCTACTGCAGACGCAGATGTTTCTGATGTGCAGTCCGTGGATTCAAGTTTGTCAAGAAGAGGCTTTGGAGTCAGTAAGAAGGACACTGTGTGTCAGGTAGGCAAGCGACGGACAGCTTGAAATCATTGCCATAATATTCCACCAATAACATACTTAACCTGCTGGGGAGAGTAGTATCTTTCTAAATTATATTACTTTAAAGCTATAGGTCAAAGCCATTTCGGGCTCTTTTCTGCACGTTCAAGTGCCAGTCTTCATTGTGATACTCAGTTATTAATTAGAAGTAAATGGGGGGTGTCCTGGCTGGTTCAGTAGGTGAAGCATGCAACTCTTGATCCTTGGGGTTGTGAGTTCAAGCCCCATGTTGGCCTAGAGCTTACTTATAAAAAAGGTAAATGGCAGATGATTTATTTCAAAAACATTTTCTTAAATTTAAGTTGGTATTACCTTTTTTAATGTATATGTACCCTTTTTGAAAAATGCTGTTTTGCCCTGTGAAGAAAAGTTAAAGTATTACAGATTCCAAAGAAGGAATCATGGAAGATCAAGTGTGCCTTTTAAACTTTATACCATATTGGGTCTGGAAATAGTTATCTAGTTCAATGGTTCTTTTTTCTTTCTTTCTTTCTTTTCTTTTCTTTTTTTTTATTAAATATAAGAGTCTTCCTCTATTTTTATTTTTTTTAAGATTTTATTTATTTATTTGACAGAGATAGAGACAGCCAGCGAGAGAGGGAACACAAGCAGGGGGAGTGGGAGAGGAAGAAGCAGGCTCATAGCAGAGGAGCCTGATGTGGGGCTCGATCCCATACCGCCGGGATCATGCCCTGAGCCGAAGGCAGACGCTTAACCGCTGTGCCACCCAGGCGCCCCTATTTTTATTATTTTTGTCATGCTGAGTCCCGGGTGATATATGAAATTGTTGAATCACTATATTATACGCCTGAAACTGATATAGCACTATGTTAACTAACTGGAATTAAAATAAAAACTTAAAAAAAATTAAAGTAAAAAATTTACTTCAATGGTTCTTAAAGTGAGGGCCAAGAACCAGCAGCGTCACCATTGTCAGAATACTTGTTAGAAATGCAAATCCCATCGTAGACCTGCTGAATCAGAAACTGTGGGAGGGGGACCCAATAATCTCCAAGTGATTCTAATGTCTGCTAAAGTTTAAGAATTACTGCTTTTTGCCATATTACAGATCTGTGAAAGCTCTGGTGACTCTCTGATTCCTTGTGAGGGAGAGTGCTGCAAACACTTTCACCTGGAGTGCCTGGGATTGGCATCACTCCCTGATGGAAAATTCATCTGTGTGGAATGTAAAACCGGTAAGTTTACTTAGTTTGGTAGATGCGAAAAGACATGTAGGGAGGAATGTGCCATGCCAGCATCCCCCATGACATCTCATTCTCTTACCCCTTTTATGTAGCTCTCATCCTCCATGCCCATAGATACTTCAACAAATTAAGACCATTCAGGGATTGGGATTCCTAAAATCAAAAGAGTAGTTAGCAATATTATCGTCAAATTTCCTCCTACTGGTGCTTTTACCATAAAATCTATCAAATCATTGAGACGGATTTGTGGATTTGTGTTTTATCGAAACAACTATGCAAAATATGTAGATTGAATTCTTTTTTAGATGGGTTTGAGAGTTTTGTGGTAATTGGATTAAAGTCCCTTGACTTCAACAGACCGGAATAAGCATCAATCACAAACTATAACCATGGTGATTATATTTTTATTGGAAAGGTCCACCTACTGGAAATTGTTTTTTAGACATTGGGGGCTTTGGTTTCACCATTTTTTCTTACCCCCTGCCTCATAAAGACTACTACCGATTAAAACAATTTGTAGAGAAAGTTTAACTCTTTACCCAAAGTCAAAAGACAACATAAAATGAAACTGGGATTTAAACCCAGGAAGTAGCTTAACCCCAGAGTCCTTACTCTTTACTGTTGCCTTCTACCACCTTGACTAAGTAGGGTGAAGATTGTATTTCATATGTCATATATCCTAACACAGACACATACATATACATGTAAAAACTAAGCTATAAAAGCTGTTTTGAACATATAACTTGTGTTTTCCCCTGTATAAAATATTATTTATCATATTTAGACTCTGCAGTAAAATTTTTGAACAGTTTGCCAACTGGCAGCCTCAGGGTTCAGATTATCTGCACATTGTTTTATTTGGCCTTCAAAATGTATTTTCAGTGTGTGAACATGGACCAGGCACGCATTCCTGGTTCCCCACATTCCCTGCCATTCCCTTTTCTAAAATCCTATCACTCCAGGGGCGCCAGGGTGGCACAGCGGTTAAGCGTCTGCCTTCGGCTCTGGGTGTGATCCTGGCGTTATGGGATCGAGCCCCACATCGGGCTCCTCCGCTATGAGCCTGCTTCTTCCTCTCCCACTCCCCCTGCTTGTGTTCCCTCTCTCGCTGGCTGTGTCTATCTCTGTCAAATAAATAAATAAAATCTTAAAAAAAAATCCTATCACTCCAGTCATTTACTAATCTGCCTGGCCCCTTTAAGCACTTAAATTGCAATCTCTGGTATAAACTACTGATAGGAAGGACTGTGTTTCGTGGAATTAGAATACTCTGAGGGCTTTTCTCCTAACTCTCCAGAACCTAGCAGAGCAGAATTCTGCCAACAAAGTCTAGATATAATCTAATTTGGTACACATCTATTAGAAAATTTAAGAGAAATTTGCTGTAAAAACAATTAAGTAGAGCAAAGTTGGAAGACTTATTTCCTGATTTAAAAATTTGCTACAAAGCAAAAATAATAATAATAAATTTTTTAAATTTGAAAAATAAAAATTTACTACAAAGCTACAGTAATTAAAACAATGTGTTACTGGCATGAAGACAGAAGTATAAACCAATGGAATAGAATAGGGAGCCCAGAAATAAACATTCACACATTTGGTCAGATGATTTTTTGACAAGGGTGCAAAGATGATTCAATGGGAAAGGACAGTCTTTTCAACAAATAGTGCTGGGAAACCTGAATATCCACATACAAAAGAAAGAAGGTGAACTTTACCTAACAACAGTATAGAAAAATTAATTCAAATGGATCAAAGACTAAAACATAAGAACTAAAACTATAAAAATCTTAGAAGAAAACATAGGGGGAAAGCTTCATGACATTGGATTTGAGATTGATTTCCTAGATACAACACCAAAGACATGGGCAACAACAACAAAAAAAACCAAATTGGACTTTATCAAAATTAAATCTTGATACATCATTAACAGACTGAAAAAGCAACCCACAAAATGGGAGAAAGTATTAGCAAACCCCATGTCTGAAAAGGGATTAATATCCGGAATGTATAAGGAACTGCAACTCAACAACAAAAAATCAAACAACCCAATTGGGCAAAGGACTTGGATAGACATTTCTCCAAAGAAGATCTACAGATGGGTCAATAAGCACATGAAAAATGTTCAATACCATTAGTAATCAGGGAAATGCAAATTAAAATCACATGAGATGCCCCTTCATACTCACTACAATGACTATCATTAAAAAAATAAAAAGAAACGTTGGTCAGGATATGGAGAAATTGGAACCTTTGTGTGCTGTCGGCAGGAATGTAACATGGTATAGTCTCCGTGGAAAATACTATGGCAGTTCCTAAAAAAATTAAACATACGGGGCGCCTGGGTGGCATGGCGGTTAAGCGTCTGCCTTCGGCTCAGGGCGTGATCCCGGCGTTATGGGATCGAGCCCCACATCAGGCTCCTCTGATATGAGCCTGCTTCTTCCTCTCCTACTCCACCTGCTTGTGTTCCCTCTCTCGCTGGCTGTCTCTGTCTCTGTCAAATAAATAAATAAAATCCTTTAAAAAAAAATTAAACATAGAATAACTGTATGATCCAGCAATTCCACTTCTGGGTATATACCCAAAAGAACTGCAAGCAGAGACTCAAACAGATATTTGTACACCCATGTTCACTGCAGCATTATTCACAATAGCCAAAAGGTGGAAATGATCCAAGCGTCCACTGATGAATGGATGGATAAATAAAATGTGGTGTGTACATGCGGTGGAATGATTTTTAACATGAAAAAAATGAAATTAAAAAAGTGAAATTCTAATACATGCTATTACATGGATGAGGCTCAACGACATGATTGTGAATAAAATAAGGTAGTCACAAAGGACAAGTATTTTTTTATTCCACTTAATTGAGTTACCTAAAGTAGTCATATTTATAGAGACAGTAGAACAGTTTGTACCACGATGGTTTTTTTGTTGTTATTGTTTTGTCTTCTTTTTGTTTTTGTTTTTGTTTTTTTTATTAGTTTTTATGAGAGAGGAATGGGGAGTTATTTTTTAAATGGGTATAGAATTTCAGGATGGGATGATGAAAAACTCCTGGAGATAGTGGTGATGATTGCAAAATAATGAGTATTTAATTCACTGAACTGTACATTCAGAAATGGTTAAAATGGTAAATTTTATATATTTTTAACCACAGTTTAAAAAACAATTATTTTTTTAATTTTTTAAAAATCGCTTGTGGGGACACTTGGGTGGTTCAGTCTGCTGAGCGTCCCACTCTTGGTTTTGGCTCAGGTCATGATCTCAGGGTCATGGGATTGAGCTCCATGTTGAGCTCCACACTCAGCTGGAAGTCTGCTTGAGATTCTTTCCCTTTCCCTCCCCTCTGTCTCTTCCCCTGCTCACACACACACACACACACAGACTCTCTCTCTCTCTCTCTCTCTCTCAAATAAATAAATAAAATCTTTAGAAAATTGCTTTTGATTTATTATTACATGAAACTTACTTTGATACTAATTTGTTACCCTTCCAACAGATTAGGAGTAAAAATTTCAAACCATTGTTTAAGGTCATTTAGAAAGTTTTCTTGTGTTTATCAAAAGACAGATACTTTGTATGTAAAAAGTATTATAGGATACATGCCTAGTAAGTTCTTATACTATCACTTACTATTGTTTAAGACAAATGTGATTTTTGGAAAGAAAGCACTTTCATTTGACCTTGTGAATAAAATGTATAACAATCAAGTTTACTTATTAATTATTGTAAATGAAGACAATGTCCTACTGAGAAGGGAGGATATTAGAAGCACTCATGTCCTAGGGGTCTAAACTTAAGTCTCAAAGGAGTTTGATAGTTAAGCTATTAGTGTAACAGTGTCACTGATTATGACAATTTTCATTTATATTAGTCCTATTTTGATTATTATGCAAGTGAAAGCCTTTTTTTTTTTTTTTTTACATAGGACAGTTTATGCATTTTGGCAAAGCTGTAAAGTCAAACCTCATAATCTTTAAAATAATTTCTTTTAGGGGCGCCTGGGTGGCGTAGTCGTTAAGCGTCTGCCTTCGGCTCAGGGTGTGATCCTGGCATTCTGGGATCGAGCCCCACATCGGGCTCCTCCTCTAGGAGCCTGCTTCTTCCTCTCCCACTCCGTCTGCTTGTGTTCCCTCTCTCACTGGCTGTCTCTCTCTGTCTAATAAATAAATAAATTATTTAAAAAAAATAATTTCTTTTAATTTTTTAAATTTCTAAAAGTTACTTTTAAACAATACTGTCACTTTCATATCTACATACATGTTAATATATAATTTGAAATTATGTATTTGTAACAAGACAACAAAAAAAACCCTACTGTACGTTATTTACAACAAAGCCAGTTTAAAAAATACACATTTGAACATCACAATTGTCAGTACTAATTTTAAAGTATTTTTATAATTCAGCCAATTTGTAAAGGTCAGGTACTTCCAAAATAAAATCTAACTTTCTGTAAAAAATAAAAACAAAAAACTATTCCATTAGAAAAAAACTTCCATTTTTTTCTTTCAGATTTTTTATAGCATTATAAGAAAAATGGGCAAAAGACTTGAACACTATGATATCCAAATAGCCAGTAAATAATCACTTGAAATTCTGTATGTAAAATGAACACACGATGAAAACTCCTATCTTAATAAAAGAGACAGAAAATTACCCACAGAAAAGACAATTACCTTCAAAGACTAACAAAACAAATAACAAATTGTTGTTATAATTTGCGGTTCTTTTTTTACAGCTAAATATGTTTTTCTGTATTTTATTGAGTCTCTAGTGAATGATCTGTTCATTCCATTTGTGTATTGTTGTGGTAAAGATGTTCTTAGCATTTGTTAGTATTTTAAATTCATTTCTATTTACACAAATAGTATATATATATATATACATATATATATACAGTCTTATGAAAATATAACTATAGTTCAAGCAGGTGTGTGTGTACACACACACAAACACACATGTGTATGTAACATTTTTGTGTGTATTGTAACAAAAATGTATTGTTCTGAAGCTTGCTTTTTGCAGTATCTTGGAGCTCTTTTTGTGTCAATACAAATACATTCTATTTAATTACTACACAGTGTTCCATAGTATACATTTATTATAGTTTAACTATTCTCCTATTGAAGGACATTTGAGTTGCTTTCAGTTCTTTGCAGTTACAAACAGTGCTTCAGTCAACAGCCTTTTACATGTACAAGTCTTCCCTAAAGTAGACAGCAAAAGCAGAATTTCTAGGTCACAGAAAGTTAATGTATGATTAGTGGATAGTGCCATGTAGCTTTCTAAGGTAGTTCCTTCCAACCTGAACTCCTACTAGTGATATATACAGAGTACCTGTTTCCTGTACCCCATCAACAGTTTATATCATCAAACTCTTTTTTCTTATTTGATGAATTTTTAAAATGTTACTTGGGTTTAATGAGCATTTATCTGATTACTAGTGAAGTTGAGGGTTTTTTTCACATGTTTATTGGCTCTTTGTCTCTCTGCTTTCTGTAAACTGCCTCTTCATATTCTGCCCACTTTATTCATTCATTCAGTCCGTCATTTTTAAGTAAGCCCTGTGGCTCAGTGTGGGGCTTGAACTCACCACCGCAAGATCAAGAGTCACATGCTCTGCTGTCTGAGCCAGGGAGGTGCCCCTGCCCACTTTTATATTATGCTGTTCTGTTTCTGTATTGATTTATAGTTCTGTATAAATCTTGTTCCGTTACCTTTGCTTATACATTGCATGTATTTTCTCCATATCTGAACTCTTTTTGTAACAACACATAATCCTTTGTCATCTTTATGGCATGTATTTTTCCTTCCACATCTGCCCTGTTCCTTTTTTTTTTTTTTTTTTTTTTTTTTTTTTTTTTTTACCTATTCTATTCCAGTTGACATGATTTCTAACTTTAAATGTTTGGCAGATTGACCAGTAGAGCCCTCTGAGCTTAAAGTTTTCTTTGTAGGAAGGCTTTTAATTATAGTTTCCATTTTTTTTATTACTTTATAGAACCATTCATATTTTCTATTTATTTTTGTGTAAGTATTGGTAATTATGCATTTCTAAGAATCTACCCATTCCTGTAAATTTTCAAATTTATTGGAAAAAATGTAGTGATACCCTTTTATTTTTTTAATAGTTGTAAGATCTGTAGTGATGTATCATTTCTCATATTGTTAATATTGGTGACTTTTCTCCCTTTATTAGTCACTCTTGCCAAAGATATCAGTTTTATTAATCTTTTTTTCCAAAAAACAACTTTTGGGTTTTTTAATCCTCCCCAATGTATATTAATTTCACTTCATTCTTCAGAAAAAGTGCTTTCACTGGATATAGAATGCTGGCTTAAGGAGGGCACATATTGCATGGTGCACTGGGTGTTATATGCAAGTAATGAATCATGGAATATTGCATCAAGAACTGGGGATGTACTGTATGGTGACTAACATAACAAAATGCCGGCTTAGTAACAGTTTTCTTTCAGCCCTGTGGAGATAACATCCCATTGTTTTCTGACTTCCATTTTTCCTTTGCTGTCAGCTCTCAGTCTTACTGTTGCTTCTTTGAAGGTCATCATCTTCTCTGTGGGTAATATTATTTTCTCTTTGTTCTTGATTTATTGCAGTTTGAATAAGATATGTAGCTGTAATTTTCTGTTTTGTATTAGGATGATGAGTTTTCATTTTATGTCTGTTTTACATATGGGAATTGTAAGTGACTAATGGAATCTGTCATGTCTTTGGTAATTTCTTTTATTTATCCTTGGTTGGGAAGACCTTCCCACTCTCAGCTCCCATATGTTGAAAAATTCTGTTCTGGGTTTTCTACGGATTAATTTTATTATAGGGTGAGAAGTGAAGATCTACATTGTTTTTAGTGCTTTATCTCCAAATTGATAATCAGTTATTCTAACAAATCAATTATTCTAGCCAGATTTATTAAATAACCTCTTAAGCATTCCATGCTTATGGATTGGAAGAACAAACATCATTAAAATTTCTGTATGACCCAAAGCAATCTACACATTTAATGCAATCCGTATCAAAATACCATCAACATTTTTCACAGAGCCAGAACAAGCAATCCTAAAATTTGTATGGAACCACAAAAGACCCCAAATAGCCAAAGCAATACTGAAAAAGAAAAACAAAACTGGAGGCATCATGATTCAGGACTTCAAGCTATACTACAAAGCTGAGGTCATCAGGATAGTATGGTACTGGCACAAAAACAGACACAGAGATTAATGGAACAGAATAGAGAACCTAGAAATGGTCCCACAACTATATGGTCAACTAATCTTCAACAAAGCAGGAAAGTATCCAATAGGAAAAAAGTCTCTTAAATGGTGCTGGGAAAATTGGACAGCCACATGCAGAAGAATGAAACTGGACCATTTTCTTACACCATACACAAAGATAAACTCAAAATGGATGAAAGACCTCAATGTGAGACAAGAATCCATCAAAATTCTAGAGGGGAACACAGGCAGAAACCTCTCTGACCTCGGCCGCAGCAACTTCTTACTGGACATGTCGCTGGAGACAAGGGAAACAAAAGCAAAAATCAGCTACTGGGACTTCGTCAAGATAAAAAGCTTCTGCAGAGCAAAGGAAACAATCAACAAAACTCAAAGGAAGCCTACAGAATGGGAGAAGATATTTGCAAATGACATATCTGATAGAAGGTTAGTATCCAAAATCTATAAAGAACTTATCAAACTTAACACCCAAAACAAATAATCCAGTTAATAAATGGGCGGAAGACATGAATAGACACTTTTCCAGAGAAGACATCCAGATGGCTAACAGACACATGAAAAGATGCTCAGCATCACTCATCATCAGGGAAATACAACAAAACCATGATGAGATACCACCTCACACCAGTCAGAGTGGCTAAAATTAACAACAGAAGACACAACAGGTATTGGCAAGGATGCAGAGAAAGGGTAACCCTCTTGGTAGGATGCAAACTGCTGCAGCCACTCTGGAGAACAGTTTTGAGCTTCCTCAGAAAGTTAAAAATAGAACTAACCTATGATCCAGCAATTCCTACTACTAGGTGTTTACCCAGAGGATACAAAAATACGGATTCGAAGGGGCACATGCACCCCAATGTTTATAGCAGCATTTTCAACAATAGCCAAACTATGGAGAGAATCCAAATGTCCATCTACTGATGAATGGATAAAGAAGATGGGGGGTGTGCGTGTGCGTGTAGTGGAATATTCAGCCATCAAGAAGAATGAAATCTTGCCATTTGCAACAATGTGGATGGAACTACAGTGTATTATGCTAAGTAAAATAAGTCAGAGAAAGACAAATATCTTACTCATATGTGGAATTTAAGTAAGGAAACAGATGAACATATGGGAAGGGGGAAAAGAAAAAAAAGGAGAGAGGGAAACAAGCCGTAAGTGACTCTTAACTATAGAGAGCAAACTGCTGGGTGATGGAGAGAGGTGGGTGGCGGATGGGCTAGGTGGGTGATAGGTATTAAAGCGGGCGCTTTTTGTAATGAGCACTGGGTGTTGTATGTAAGTGATGAATCACTGAATTCTACGCCAGAAGCCAATAATGCACTGTATGTTAACTAAAATTAAAATTAAAAAATGAATCAAAACAAGTAACCTTTTAATTTAACCATTTATTTTCAATGCCTTTTTTTGTATGTGAAATTGTTGTACATAATAGTAGAGTTTCTTCAGGGAGTAGCTCTTTGATGTCATTAGCTGTTTGGATTTAAAAAGAATATGCTTTAATCAGATTTTCTTTAATCTGTGTTCCTCAACCAATTTTTCAGGACAGCACGCATGTTTTTCGTGTAAAGTGTCTGGTACAGACGTGAAGCGTTGCTCTGTTGGTGCTTGTGGGAAATTTTATCATGAAGCCTGCGTCCGCAAATTCCCCACTGCCATCTTTGAATCAAAAGGATTCCGCTGTCCTCAGCACTGTTGCTCCGCCTGTTCCGTGGAGAAAGACATCTACAAAGCAAGTAAAGGTAAAACAGAGCTAAAAAAGGAGACTAAGGTTTGTTTGTTTTAAATAAAACAATTATTTTGAAGAGTATTAGGTATTACCCCTCTATGCATATGTAGACACAGCCATTCAGCCACAATAGTGATAAGTAGAGATGAGGTTCGAATTCAGAGCATGAGAAGAAAATTCCATATGTTAAAAATTACCCTTGAGAGTTTCTTTCACAGGTGACATTGAGAGCACCATCTCTCCAGCACTGGAGCGAACAAGTTTTTCTTTGAATGATCTCTCAATGGGCACTGCATTCAGGGTCCTGCGTAGGAATGACAGAAACACACGTGTGGAGAAAAATATTATCTTAACCGTAACAGCATCACATGGAACCCAAAAGAGCACAACTCCAAAAAACTCATTTTATATCCATCTGGTGCCTAATTATGTGGATTTTGTTTTTTCTGATTTGTGTTTAAACAGGTCGCATGATGCGATGTTTGAGATGTCCAGTAGCCTATCACTCCGGAGATGCTTGCATTGCTGCCGGCAGCATATTTGTATCCTCCTACATTCTCATCTGCAGTAATCATTCCAAACGGAGCAGCAGTTCTTCCTCTGCCATAAATGTAGGCTTTTGTTTCGTTTGTGCGAGAGGTGAGTGTCAGTCCTTTCTCTTTGAGTTCATTGGCATATTTCCCCATCAAACTAGAGTTTCAGTAATATCCCTGAGAGATTAACACTTTCAGTCATCCCTTTTATAACATTAAACATTCAAATTGTTAGAATATTAATTTCTTCTCTAAATTAAGCTAATATCTGCATTTTTTTTAATGACTTAGAATTACAGATAAATTCTTAGTGTTCCTGTATGGAACATCAAAATATTAATCTAGTCCCTTCTGCAAAAAATTCTTCTATTCAAAGTAGACTCTTCCCATGTCATATTTTTTAATCCAGAGTTTTCAGAGTTTTCAGCTGATTGAGATTTCACTTGGAAGGCATGATGAGCACATTTATTTTTTAATTGTTTATGTTGTATTTTATCATGTTTTGGTCTGGCATTGAGGAAGGCCTGATGGGATACAGCCAAGAAAACATATGTGGTGGTGTTAGCTAAGAGCCAGCAATACAAGCTTTCTTACTTGCCACCTGTTGATATTTAAGTATGCCAAGAGATTGATAAAGTAAAAACAATATTGTGTCCCTAGGGGGTCAGTGAACTTGGGCTCGTGATAAATATAAAATAGAATTTCTTTAGTTGAATATAACACAGAGTATTCAGTTTTACAGAGTATCTCAACTGTATTATAATAAAACAATTTTTTTTAAAGATTTTATTTATTTATTCGACAGAGATAGAGACAGCCAGCGAGAGAGGGAACACAAGCAGGGGGAGTGGGAGAGGAAGAAACAGGCTCATAGCGGAGGAGCCTGATGTGGGGCTCGATCCCATAACACCGGGATCACGCCCTGAGCCGAAGGCAGGCGCTCAACTGCTGTGCCACCCAGGCGCCCCATAATAAAACAATTTTTTAGTCTTTATTAAACATTTTAGAAATTAACTAATATCCCCTAATGCAGTTTTTTGGGGTTTTTTTTGTTTTGTTTTTTTTAAATATGAGTGCTAAGTTTTCTTACCTTAGTGTGAAATAATTGAAAGGACTCCATGGCATATCAGGCCTATTAAATTATACTTAGACTATACTGAAGATGAGGTGTTCAGTTTGGTTTTAGTTTTATTTGGTTTTGTTTGTTTTTTGCTTTAGGAGATAGTTCTTTTAATTTGATGAAAGTACTATAAAGTATTTTAAAATAGAATTTAGGTAGTGTGACAGATCTTGATTTGTTTTGGTTTTGTGTCTTTTGTTTATAAAAAAAAAAAATAGCCAGAGGAGGTTGGCAGTAAATGATGAAGTAAATGGCAGCCAGCTGAGTCCCTTGTATGTGCTGCTTTCAGTGTGCCAGCGTTTGCGGTCAGCACCTGGGGCTGTCTGCCAGGAGAGGGGAAGCACTGTGTCTGTCTTTACTAGAGCATAGAGCAATCAAACTGTATTCTGCTTTGAAACCTGGCTGGTACATGAAGGAGTAGGTCTGAAATGTTCTGTGCCTCATTATAACAGGTGGCAGAAAGGATTCAAATAGTCAAAAGAAAGAAAAAGTCACCCCTGGTGTCTTTACCATCTCCCCATGCCTAAGAAAGTAATGATAGTATGGAAACAGTGACTTATCAATTGAACGGCTGGCTTTAGAGACTTTAAACAGATGAGTGTCAGTGATAACATGAAGTCTCTATCGCTTTGTAAAGATTGTATTCTACATTGCTGGGCACTTAATACTTTTACTAGGGTGTGTGTGTGTGCGTGCGTGCACGCATGCTGTGCATGCTGGAGAGTGTTGTAACTGAGCCAACATTTTAAATGTCAACTTTATAACCATCATGTTGGCTTACTTGGAGTGCATTCTGAATCAGGTACCATCAGATTATTAACCACTACTTTCTTTTCATTCAACAATTGGGAAACCTTAAAAACAGGTATTTTCAATTTAAGATAGGCAGAAAATGGCCGATTGTCAAGGAGCCTAGTTTTATAAAGACTAACCATTTTAAGTTTGATTTAGATGCCTTGATTAAAAGCTTGAAATAATGGAAATGAGGGGAAAACTCATGTTTTACAGGATCTGTATTTGCATCTTTTGACAGATATCTGAAAGATACACTGCATTTAAATGGCTGTGTAATCAAGATTATTTAATTCCCAAATATTTTATGAAACTGTGCAGTAAACAGAAACTTTCATTTTCCTTTCCAGCATTTTATAGAAATTTATCCTAAATAGATCAGATGTTGGGATTAGAGAAGGCTTAAGTCAACAGTTTTTACAAGTAAATAATGTGTTCTCTCATCAGTTTTTACAGAGGTCTCCTTTTTTTTAAAAAAGAGATCTAATTGTAATAAATGCACACATAGAAAAGGAGGCTTTAATTGTGTATGTTTTGGTATTAGAAAACTTTGTTTTGCTTTTGTTTCTTGACTTATACGGAGTTTTTCCCTCTCACAAACGGAGTTTTTCCCTCTCACAAAGGATTTTTCTCTTAGTTCATGATTATTGGTTGTTTAAAATCATTCATCTAATTCTTAAGGACTGCATGAATATCTCAAAATGTTTTTAGAAATGTTTCAAGGTTTAGAGGAACATTGCTCCTCCCCTGACCCTCATGGTGCCATAGAAAATGTTCAGTCATATTTCAGTGTAGTGTACATACATCCTTTAGGGTTTCCTTCCATCTGGACAGGTGGGGGGGGCAGCGGTGGGTGTTGTAAAATAAAGTTACTTAACATTCTCTTCCTTTGTAATGGTAATTTATAAAGGAGAAGGTAGGTTAGGGCTTTCTTTTCATTTTAATAAATAATAGCAATTTTTTTTTGTATCTGTAAATCAAACTCTATTAGGCATACTATCCGAGTGAATTGTCACAGTTGCCTTAAGGAATTATTTCCCCATTTTATATGGATGAGAACACTGAAGCACAGATTATATCATTTTTAACCTGAAGGTCACAGAAGTTTTTTTTTTAATTAATTTATTTTTGACAATTTTTTTTATTTGACAGAGACACAGCGAGAAAGGGAACACAAGCAGGGGGAGTAGGAGAGGAAGCGGGCTTCCCGCTGGGCAGGGAGCCCAGCCCAATGCAGGGGTTCGATCCCAAGAACCTGGGATCATGACCTGAGCCAAAGGCAAACACTTAACCACTGAGCCACCCAGGCGTCCCAGGTCACAGAAGTTTAGAGGGACTAGCATTTGTACCTGGTCTTTCTCATTTCAGACCCACTGTTTTTTTACACTACACTGCTTCTCTCTTTTAAATGTATGAAATTCATTTGACATTATATAAGTTTCTTTAGAAGATTTTTATGCTATTACCAATTAGCAATTTTAAGTTCTGTTCTGTCCTCCAGGTCGGAGATGTTTCTTGAAACTTTCTCAGTGTAGGGTAGCACCAAATGAAGATAACACCCATGGCAAAAAGTAAATGGTAACCCCTTTAAAAACAAAACTCTTGCCTCTTCTCAAAATGATCTCTATATAACTGCTGTCATGATCTGTATCATAAAGTCCAGATCATTGTAAACTGTCTAGTCACCAAACAGAAATGTTCCTTGGTCTCACACCTCCCTAGGTTTAGGAGTGGCCTGTAGTGAATTCAACAACAGAGGAAGGGGATGGGAAGGAGAGGAGAAGTAGGTGTGACAAGTGGGTTAAAGCACATCTTCTGTTTCCCTCCAAATAGGATAGCTGGATTGATAGGTCAGAAGAAGTGACTTTATAAACCCTTGGGTTGGTAATCACTTTATATCATGGCAGGGAAAAAATGTAAACGGTTTGCATCACCTTAGTGAAGTTCAACAAATTATGGCTCCTTTAAAATCATGTA
This sequence comes from Ailuropoda melanoleuca, assembly GCF_002007445.2. NCBI lineage: Eukaryota > Metazoa > Chordata > Mammalia > Carnivora > Ursidae > Ailuropoda > Ailuropoda melanoleuca. The sequence continues at coordinate 34,033,198 of NC_048235.1, forward strand.
TCATATTGATAGAGAATAGCTTCATTATCTGGTAGAGAAAGCTAGAGTTTATTTGTGTATATCTCAAGATACGACTGAGAAGAGGAGAGACTCAGTTCTGCCTTACAGTACTACTTGACATGTTGAAGGTGGATCAGTGTCTCTCCCATGTTATGTAAATAACTTATTTGCTATTAAGTGATACGTCATTTTGTTCTTTGGATTGTCATCATAGTACTAGTGAATATTAAGGAATGTAGCTTTGTCTTCCATAGGGAGTTTGAAGTATGACATCAAACGCAGTTTACATCTCCAAATTAGTTTTTAGTTTTCTTCTGGATGTGTAGGTTTTTATGGGATAAGGCACTGAGTAGCTCAAACTCCCTTTAATAACTCTGGCAAGCCTTTTCTGTCAGATCTTTCTTTTTCTTCTTATTCTCTCCCCTCCCCGCAACTTTTAGCACAGCCACATAATAGGTGTTGGGTTGTTGTTTTTTTTTCCCCCTCATGGAATCATGGGTAGTTTCATTGCAGCTCATCTCTTTCTGTTTGTTTCATATAGGGCTGATAGTTCAGGACCATTCAGACCCCATGTTCAGTTCATATGCCTATAAGTCCCACTACCTACTGAATGAATCAAATCGTGCAGAGTTGATGAAATTACCTATGATTCCTTCTTCGTCAGCTTCCAAAAAGAAATGTGAGAAAGGTAATAATCAAAATAGTTTATCTCTTGCTTTTATTTTTGCATTTCCTTTTTTTTTTTTTTTTTTCTCTTTAAATGAAGGGGGGAAATGTATGCCTGTCAAGCACCATCTGTTGCTTTTGGTAAATTCTACCTTGGTGGTTGTGACTGTGTCTTCATATGGCTGCAACATTATTAAAAAGGGCTTAAAATAATTCCATTATTACAAATTCTTACCTACTTACACTTCTCCTTGAATAAATTGTCACACATTCCATATATCTTTGGGTTATTAAAATTGAAAGGCTAGGATTTTGCTTTATATATAGAAAGATATTCTAAAGGCTCTTTCTCTTCTGCCTGATGTAGAACTACCCTTCATGTTAGAAAAGAATTGACATGATGTAAATTGTCATGAACTTCAACTAAAAAACCAGGGTAGGTTATTAAAAGAGGGAAACCAAGATATTGATACTTAAAATTTTGATTTTAGGGTATATGCTGTCCTTTTGTCTCGTAAATGTTTTTGTTAAGATGCTATGAAAACTAATTGCCCTTCTCTTAGGAGACCTTGGTGGGCTAGCTGGGGAGATTAACCCAAATATTGGATATTGAAAGGCAACCCAGCTCAACGGAAGAATTACTTATAGATAATCTATCCACAGAGAACCAAGAGCTAAATGTGTATTTATATTCTCCCAATTAATTTGACCTATAGAAGGAAATCATACTTTGTATTTAGCTTTACATAGCCTACTTGTAACACAGGGAAAAAGTAATTTAACAGTACTGTATTACTTAGGGAGTTATTATCCCAGAGGGTAAAATGAATAACCTGGAAGGTGAAGGCCTTTTCCTGTATACATTCCCATTATGATCTAGGGGCCAGGTTCAGAACCTTTAAAGAAAAATTAATCCATACCTAATAGACTGGCTATGTTCGAAATAAGGTTTTTTTCCCCCCATTCTTTGTATTGCCTGCTTGATGTGTCTTTGTACTTTGTCAGACATCTGAAGTGGCAACCCATAACTAAAAGAAAATACAGCTAATTAAACAGGGTGACTAGAACCTATGGAGAAGTAGATTGGAGAGAGTATTGGCTTGCTTGCTTGCTTGTTTGTTTTCCGTTGAAATCAGAGGATGTCACCTGACTGCTGATACCACCTACTTCTAAAACAAAGATGGACAGAGAGGTCTGACTAACTCCATAATGCAATGAAATTAGACTACCCGAGGCATTCATTTTAGGAAATGCCTTATTTCCTACTGGCGCCTTTATAAAATTAGATTAATTCAATTGTTTCTTACTTTGTTTTCAGTACTCAGTATTGACCTTGACATGAATTGAAATTATTTTGAGCCCTCTGTTTGCTTAGCTTGAACCATGTCTTACTTCTTGCATCCTAAAGCAGTTTTCTTGCATAGCACCAAGGTGGATTGTTCATATTTTCATTTTTCTATTTTTTTGTGTTTATTTTTTTGTCAAAAAATCATGATGATTTTCATTGACAGTTCTGGGTCTGTATTTCCTCTGAAATAAGACTTTTAAGTTTTAATTTTAATTAAAGACTATTCCATTATGCTGAAAATGGCCAGGCTGACTTCCATATCAGCTCTAATAATCACATGTCCCCTAAGCTGTTTGCAAAGACTGCTCTCCCTACTGGTGGGTCATTCCTTTCTGAAGAAGTCAATTATCTTATCTTACTTGAAACTTACAGAATTCCCTACCTAGGCTAAGAGCACTCAGGCAGCTAATCTGTAGGTTGGAGAATTGGAACAATGAATCCATATTGAGATCTGCAAAGGAAAAAAATCTTAATGATTAAAGCAAAAGCTTTTAAGCAGAGGAAATATAGTAATTTATTTCATCACTGATTGTATATAGATTTTGTTTTTATGTTAATCAGTTAGAAGTTTGAAAGTCTACAGGAAGAAAAGATTTTCTGGAAAATTGATAGCAAACCCTCAAAAGGTTAGAGCTGTGATTTCACAAAGTTGTGTAGAAGGCTCTTAACCTTTTTACTTATGGGATTTTAAATCTCAGTACATTCATGGATTATAGACCTGATTTTCCAATAGAATTAATTTTTTTTTTTTGCAGTAAATGTCTTTAGTATATCATCTTCAGTGGTTAACATCCTTCTCTGTCACTTGTTGAAATAACCTATTAGAAATACCTAATTTCTCCCCAAATCGCTTTCATTTCTTTGCATTTAAAAATATTCTTTTGTTTTGTTTGCCGCGCTTGTTTTGGTCTTAATCCAGAGATCATTTTGTGTATTTCGAAGGAGAGGATTTTGCTAGGGAACTTGGGGAGGGATCTCCTTGTGTGTGGTACTTCATTCTACAGGGACATTTACTTAGTTTTACGCTATAAAGCAGTGGTTCTCAATATGAAGTGAGAAAACCTTATATAAACCATTTTTTAACTATGTTTAATATTGCAGAAAATCTAACAGAATCACACATTTGCACAAAATGAGGCTGATATGTTTCTTTATATTTGGCTATGATTTGAACAACTTGATGTGATAAGACTAGTTTTATTATTGGGATCAGAAGCTCTGATTGGCAGTTATATATTTCTTCGGTTAATGAAAACAGGAGAAATTGTTACCTTTAACAGGGGTTTTGATTCTGTTTTTTTCATTTGGGGTTGTCTTTTGGATTTGGGGGGCTTTTTGCTTTTTAGGGTTTTTTTTTTTTTTGGTTGATAAAATATTAAAAAACATAGGTCCCTGAGGAAGGGAAAGGGGATCCTTGGTGACAAAAAAGTTGCAAACCACTGCTGTATAGCCTGTTTGACTTTATTTTTACTGGAAAGGGAAATGATAATGTAATCACCAATTTGAGAAAGTACAATCCTTTGCTTTTTTGCATTCTTTTATGGAAAGAAAAAAATGCCAGTCCAACTATTGGCTATCTTCATTCTTGCTAATTTTATTATAAAGGGATTCAGTTAACTGTGGCACTGGATTAAAATACAAAGATGACCATTGCTTGCTTTCTTAGCTCTCAAGGAGAAAAGAAAGTAAGTTGCTACATATTTCTTTGAAACTCTGCTCTCAAATCTACTCAGTCTAAAGATTTTATGCATCTGTTATGTCATCTGTTAAGAGTTTTAGCTGTCTGCTAAACTGATACCTCAATTGCCCACCTTTTAGAGGGGTAAAGACTACAGTGATGTTTTTCATACTACTTAAAAGCTTTGAGCGTCTGGCCGCTGCAGCCCTGAAAAGGGACTGAAGTAGCTGAATGTGTTCGTTGGCTTTCTATTTTAATCCATCACTATACACCTGAGTCCCTTTATTTTCCCCCACTTTGAATCAAAGTTAATGTACTTAAAAGATAACTTTCTCTTTTCTCTTTCTTTTTCTCTTTCCTCTTTTCTCAGTTATTAAGACTGTTTATTTGTTTCAAGGTGGAAGATTGCTCTGCTGTGAATCGTGCCCAGCTTCCTTCCACCCGGAATGCCTGAGCATAGAAATGCCAGAAGGCTGCTGGAATTGTAATGACTGTAAAGCTGGCAAGAAACTACATTACAAGCAGATTGTTTGGGTCAAATTGGGAAATTACAGGCAAGTTTTTCCAAGGACAAAGAGGAAGTATTCAATCATTGTTCAGACACAGGTGTTCATAATCTGTACGCAAACTGGCAAGGAGATAGGTGGAAGAGCACAGAGCTACTTCCTTAAAAAAAGAAAGAGAAGAGAAACCTATTTTAAATGGTTTTTAGAGGATTGGGAAGGTTAGTTGTTGTTGGATTTTTTTGTTTTTTTGATTGGTTGGTTGGCTTGTTTTTATGTTCTGAAAGTTATTTTATACTAGTGAACTATGTACTACTAGATTTTGGAATAAAAGGTCTTATGTAGGTAGTAGGGAAGATGTTTTCTTTCTGTCCTAATATATTCATATTGATTTCTAATAAAATCAAGACTTTATATCCTGGCCAAAATTGCTCTCTTTGCCCATTTTAGTTCCTGCTAGAAGCTTTAAACTGAGTGTAAGGAGAGAATTCTTTAGAATTTAAAGAGAGAAATTATTTCATTAAGAGCTTTTAGTTCTTAAGAGAATGAAGTGTAAGAAGTATGTGTGATTGGCATCATTTTCAAAAAACTTTCTCCTTTAAGAGGGCTGTCCTTACCGAGCCTCCACTGAGAAGGAATAGCGATATATTTTAAAAACTCTACTTTTACGTTTTGAGGCATATATTTATCATTTTACTAAGAAAATAGATACTATTCAAGAGAGCACAGTAAGAGTCTGCCATTCAGTTAGAATACTAAGTAAAATATATTTCTATAGAATTTCAAACATACTGTAATTTTTTAGCAATGGCTATGTCATTTTCTCTGTGTTTTAAATATGCTTCTTGATTACCTATTTAACTTTAAAAATTTTGTTTTTAGCTGAGATAAGGGGCCTTGAGGTTGAGAAGCGATCCCCTCAAGACACACTACTTTTTTTTAACATGACAGAAAACCTGAAAGTTCCCCCCCCAAAATTGGCAGTTATAAATACGTAAACAATTTTATACTTCTGGCAAAAGATACAAAGTTTTAAAAGGCAAATGTTAAGACAAGGTAAAGTATTTGCACTTCTACTTTAATAAGAAAAGACAAATACCTTACCTAGAACAGGGACAAAGAAGAGAAAGAGCCAGTTTGCCAAAGAATAGCAAACAGAAAATAAACATGTAAAAAGTGCTGAGCCTCAGGGTGCCTGGGTAGCTCTGTCGGTTAAGCGGCTGCTTTGAACCCAGGTCATGATCTTGGGATCCTGGGGTCCTGGGGTCCTGGGATCGAGTCCCACGAGTCCCACGTTGGGCTCCTTGCTCTGCGGGGAGCCTCCTTCTCCCTCTCCCTGCTGCTCCCCTTGCTGTGCTCTCTTGCTCTCTGACGAATGGATAAAATCTTCAAAATAAATGAATGAATGAATGAATGAATGAATGTAGATGTTGGTATGTTTCTCATACCCAGAAAGGTATACATCTAATGTATGGTATGAGGCATAAGATTAAAGGGAAGGCACTTTCAGTTTTTCTATTACGCATTTCTGCATTGTTTTAATTTTTATTTATTTATTTTTTTTTTAAGATTTTATTTATTTATTTGACAGAGAGAGAGAGACAGCCAGCGAGAGAGGGAACACAGGCAGAGGGAGTGGGAGAGGAAGGATCAGGCTCTCAGCAGAGGAGCCTGATGTGGGGCTCGATCCCAGAACACCGGGATCACGCCCTGAGCCGAAGAAGGACACTTAACGACTGAGCTACCCAGGCGCCCCTGTTTTAATTTTTAAAAGAAACACACACACTGCTTTTTATAATTAAAAATTTATCTTTCCAGGGTGCGAAGGGGTGCGAGTTTGACAATTGATAAGACATTCGTGGATAGGGGCGCCTGGGTGGCACAGCGGTTGAGCGCCTGCCTTCGGCTCAGGGCGTGATCCCGGCGTTGTGGGATCGAGCCCCACATCAGGCTCCTCTGCTATGAGCCTGCTTCTTCCTCTCCCACTCCCCCTGCTTGTGTTCCCTCTCTCGCTGGCTGTCTCTATCTCTGTCAAATAAATAAATAAATAAAATCTTTAAAAAAAAAAAAAAGACATTCGTGGATAAGAAATATCTAAAACAGTGTAAGAAGCCTTCAGATCTTCACATAAATTTCAGAATATCTACTTTTTTAAATTTCTTTTTTGGGTATTGTTTTGGTTTTTTTGAGATGTAACTGACATAACATTATATTAGTTTCAGGTTGATTCAGTATTTGTATATGTTGTGAAATGATCACCACAACAAGTCTAGTTAAGCAGCACACATAGTTACAGAATTTTTTTTTTCTTGTGATAAGAACCTTTTGTTGTTGTTGTTGTACAATTCCATTTATATGAAATGACCAAATTAGGCAAATTATTAGGGATAGAGAGCAGATCAGTGGTTGCCAGGGGCCGAGGGTAGGTGGGAGTAGGGAGTGATTGCTTATGGTTGCACAGCATTGTAAATGTACTAAAAACTATAGTATATACAACTTAAAATGCTTAAAATGGTGAATTTTACCTCAATAAAAAGTAAAAATAAAACAAAACAAAAAAAACCAGGTGGTTCTAATAGCTTTGAGATGCCTTTGAAATGATGCCTCCATGGCAACAGTCTCTGAAGAGACATGGTAAGAACTTTGAAGGTCTACTTACTTAGCAACTTGCACATATACAGTTCAGTATTACGAACCGTGGTCACCATGCCATACATTACGTATTTCCTTTATAAAAAGTTAGGAATATGAAAAATCTTTGACTTAATTTTCATACTTAAATTTTAATCACATTACATTGTTAAAAAGCCCAAAGCAGTGCTCTCATTGGGGTTCACAGCTCAGTGAGACTTCATATACAGGTCAGGTTCTTTTCATATGTTTTGCAAAGACTCCCATGCATGAACTAATTCTTAATGTATTTTTTTCCAGTCAGGCCCAGCTGGGTCACATGTAGCTATTACTTTTCAATAACTGGTTACCCCAATGTGAAGCCTCTTGGGGGAAACAAGGAGAACCCGGAACAACCCCTGGCAGAAAGTGTGCCCCTTCCTAACTGACCCAGTGAATGTAGTTATTGTGTACACACTTAATACCTTAAAATGAGTTAGAAATAACCATTCCCCGGGAATCCTGGGTGGCTCAGTCAGCTAAGCGTCTGCCTTCAGCTCAGGTCATGGTCCTGGGATCCTGGGATCGAGTCCTGCATCGGGCTCCCTGCTCAGCGGGGAACCTGCTTCTCCTTCTCCCTCTGCTTGTGCTCTCTCTGACAAATAAATAAAATCTTAGAAAAGAAAAAAAAGAAATAACTATTTCCTAAAATACTGATTACACAAATCAATTTGAGCACAGACTCTTGCCTACTTTTTTTTTCTTTTCTCTCTCCTTTTTTTTTTTTTTTTCCTAAGAGAGAGGGAGTGAGCGCGTGAGCTGGGGGTGGGGGCAGCAGGGCCAGAGCGCAGAACCTGACACAGGACTCAGTCTTGAGACCCTGAGATCACGACCTGAGCCCAAATCAAGAGTCGAATGCTTAATTGACTGAGCCAACCAACGGAGCCCCTTTTGCCTACATTTTAAATTAATTCTTAGATGGACTGTAGGAACCTTTTAGATGAAACATGTTCAAGTTCTGTACTATAAATCTGGGAGTGTAATCATGTCTTGTTTATCTTCTAAATAATATAATTATTCATTAAGTAAATGGCTTTATCAGGCATCTATAAAATAAAAGACTGAAAAAATTTAGGTTTTGTATATTTACTGTTCATACTGATTATTTTATATACTACCAAAACTTAACCCTTCGATGCCTGACATGCCCAATTGTTGGAAACTGTCAAATGTACCTCACAGAAGATTTCATTTCGTGATTACTGTGCTAGTCAGTCATTGCATGAAACTATTACATTTTCATCCTGCCCCAAATTCCGCATTTATTATGATGTAAGATGAATTAAATTCTGAAATACATACTTACATAAACCTAGTACATATGACCAAAAAGTATTTACCCTGGTTGATTAGAGAGAAGAAGATGCTTGTTTGAATGGAAGTGGTCATTCTTTACTATAGCATGTATTTATTCTCAAATAATTCCCTTGACTACTAGAAATAAACTTTCATACCCTGAAAGACAGTCTTGGAATTAAGAATGTCAAATTTGGAGGAACACATGACTTTTTTATTTTTTTTTAATTTTTTTTTTTTAAAGATTTTATTTATTTATTCGACAGAGAGATAGAGACAGCCAGCGAGAGAGAGAACACAAGCAGGGGGAGTGGGAGAGGAAGAAGCAGGCTCATAGCAGAAGAGCCTGATGTGGGGCTCGATCCCACAATGCCGGGATCACGCCCTGAGCCGAAGGCAGACGCTCAACCGCTGTGCCACCCAGGCGCCCCATCACATGACTTTTTTAGCATAGAAGTTGGGTTTGGAAAAGTATTGGTAAATTCTAATTCTTAAATTGGGTAGCAAGTTCATTGTTATTCTGTTTTTATGCTTCATAACTTCTATGTTCATGATATATATTTCTTTTTATCAAGTATTAATTTTTAAAGAAAAAACTAGATTGGGTGTTTAGGGTATAGTTTGTTTAGTCTGTGTTCACTATTTCATTAATTCACTAATCAATATGTTTTTAAATGACGGGTGGTTTGGCAGGATTAAACATGAACAAGGTGTTTTGTGTCCTTAGAATCTGAATGAAAATTGCAGTGTACAAAACTTTCCCCCAGCCAGCCAGCCATGTAAAAGAATGGTGTGATTTGTTCATTCATTGAATTGCTTTTGTTTTCAGATGGTGGCCAGCAGAGATCTGCAATCCCAGGTCTGTGCCACTGAACATCCAGGGCCTTAAGCATGACTTGGGGGACTTCCCTGTGTTCTTCTTTGGTTCTCATGACTACTATTGGGTACACCAGGGCAGAGTGTTCCCTTATGTTGAAGGAGACAAAAGCTTTGCTGAGGGACAGACTAGTATTAACAAGACCTTCAAAAAAGGTAAGTTGGTTGCTGTTTACACAAAACTAAGACTCCACGGTTGATTTCTCAGCATGTCCTGACTTGCATATGACATGTTTGTGGTAATCGAGAACTTTCACCAGGTGTTATGATCCAGGGCCCGTAAGTATCCAGTCACATTAGAGCCACATCTTATCCAGTCGGTTAGAAAAATACATGTCAGTGTAGTAGACTTTGCCATCTGTGTGAAAGGAGTTTCTTCAGCGATCTTTCTACAAACATAGAGATTATTTTGGAAATACTCTTAATCAAGTGAAGCTCCCTTGCCGCAGAAGAGTAGTAAAAGCTTCTCACCAAGAGTCTTACAACTGGTTTTGCAACAAGTTTCCAGGAAGTTTGGCTTTCTGGGTAAGAGTCAAATGAATTCAAATTTGGTACAATGTAAAAAGCTGAGGTTTTTTGGTTGGTTGGTTAGTAGATGTTGTGTTTTGGGGCGGGGGGTTGGTTTTTGCTTTACTTGGAAGCGGATTATTGAAGTAGGACCTTCTCTCTGGGGCAGCAGCTTGCACAGAGTGCAGCTTTAGCCATAAGTGAGTTATGTCCTATTTCAGTGTTACACTGTCTTGGTGGAAAACGGTCATTTCCAGAACAATTTTAAAAAGAATGCCTCAGGCCAGATTCAGGGCATTGGGAAGGCAATGTAAAACTGTTTTCCTAACAGTTTTTGTTTGTTTTTTTGGTATTTATATACTTTGTTTGGTCTTATTGGCAGCACTGGAAGAAGCTGCAAAACGTTTCCAGGAATTGAAAGCACAAAGAGAAAGCAGAGAAGCGCTAGAGATTGAAAAAAACTCAAGAAAACCTCCTCCTTACAAACACATCAAAGTGAGTCTCCGCCCATGAAAACATTAGTATTTGACAGGCAAGAGGAAACGCCTCACTCTCTTAGTCATTAGAAGGCACTTTCTGACTTATGAAAACTTCTGCCAGTTATCACCCAGCCTTCAGCAGAACAGACCGGGAGCGTTTGTTGGAAGCATAAGCTGGGAGCCCTGGCTGTTGCGCCGCGAGGAGGTCATCGATGAGCCCTCTCGTAACGAGGAGCAACGCAGTGTGGAATCCTGTTCTTGCCCTAGCAGGTTATCCTGCAACCAAACGAGAATATAGGTGTTTAGCTCCTCTTCTTCCAGAAAGCCCGCAGTTGTCTTCAGTTAGGAAGTTTCCGTCAACTAGTAGAAGAAATACACAGGCTAGATAAGGGAGAATTTACATCAGACTTTGGTATTTCTGTCCCCTCGGGAGAGGCCATTCTGTTCTCAGCTTCGTCGCGGGGAAATTTCTGAGAGTCACGCCACAAGGCAGCAGCCGAGCCCAAAATCGCACAGATGTGTCTGATGTTCTCTGTGGCTTCGTTTTCTAGGCTAACAAAGTGATAGGGAAGGTGCAGATCCATGTTGCGGACCTGTCCGAGATTCCGCGCTGCAACTGCAAGCCCGCCGACGAGAACCCGTGCGGCCTGGAGTCCGAGTGCCTGAACCGCATGCTGCAGTACGAGTGCCACCCGCAGGTGTGCCCGGCCGGCGAGCGCTGCCAGAACCAGTGCTTCACCAAGAGGCTCTACCCTGACGCCGAGGTCATCAAAACAGAGCGGAGAGGCTGGGGCCTCAGGACCAAAAGGAGCATTAAGAAGGTAGCGTGGGCCGGGGGGACAGAGCAGGGCCTGTGCCTCTTAGAAGATGCTTCATCTTCTCTTAGGCATGAATTACATCGGGATTTCGGGCAAAATTTTGGAACTTCCCAAGGTGAAAGTTGGGCACTTCTCAAGCAAAGCAGAAGCGGTAGGAAGAGGCAGTAATAAAATACACATAAACTTGGGGTGTCCTGTGATTAGGCATAAAAAGGAGGAGAGACATTGGTCATTTTCTCTTTGAAATATTTTTTACTTGTTCAGCAAAAGAGCTGTAAAAGGCTTCGCAGAGCCAAAAGAGTGCAAAGGTCAGAACATACGGGGATGGCAACTAGCAACCCCGGACTTGCGCCCACATCACTGTTCCCTGGCCATGAGGCCAGGACCAAGTCAGTAACTCCCTGAGCCTCAGTTTCCTCCGCTCTCCAGTAGGGCATGGTAATCCCTGCCCTACATATTTGAAAGGGTTGCTGCCAGTCTCAGTTTAGATTATAGATGCAGAAGCAACTGGCAGAAGTTGGTATCTCTGACACTTATAAATTGTCTTCATTCTTATACTTCGAGGCAGTTTTTCAAAGCAGTCTCTTTGTAGAAAAATTTTTAAATGCAAATAAAGAAAAATGAAAATCGCCAGCAATTCCTACTGTTCTAACAGTGGCTGTCAAACTTCAGAGATCCTGGGACTCTCCTGGGATTGTTACAAAAAACAATGTCTTACTGAAATATCTGGGACAGGCCTGAACAGTGCGTATTTTAAAACCAAGCCCCCAGCCCACCCCCACTCCCACCCCCCCACTCTCCACTTGCCTAGTGCCCACAGAGAGAATGCAGAGAGGCTTCCACTGAGAGAAGGTAGGTCTGGTGGGCATTTAAAGTTACTCTTGGGGGCGCCTGGGTGGCACAGCGGTTAAGCGTCTGCCTTCGGCTCAGGGCGTGATCCCGGCGTTATGGGATCGAGCCCCACATCAGGCTCCTCCGCTATGAGCCTGCTTCTTCCTCTCCCACTCTCCCTGCTTGTGTTCCCTCTCTCACTGGCTGTCTCTATCTCTGCCGAATAAATAAATAAAATCTTTAAATAAATAAAGTTACTCTTGACATTTTTGTGCCTGTAAAAAAAAAAAAATCACCTCTGTAATTAAAAAGTACCATGTAATATAGGAAAGAGAATCAAACAATACAAAAAAAAATAATAGAGAGTGAAATTCCTTTATCCCTTCCATCCAGGGTCTCCTCACCAGAGATGACCATTGTTAAGAGGCTGTCATGTAGGCTTTTATAACTTTTTCTACAGTTATAAATGTAAAAGCATATACAAATACATATTCCAATATTCTATACTTATAGGGTTTTTTAAAACATAAATATGATACATATTATTTTATCCCACTTCATATATCATAACTAGACCTTCATGACAATACATACAGATTTCTCCTCATTCTTTGTAACTGTCCCCTTGTATTCCATATCATAACTTATTTCACCTGTTTTCTAATAAATTTATATATTCTGTAAGGAACATTCTTGATCATCTATCTTCATGCACCAAGTTTTTTTAAAGATTTTATTTATTTGAGAGAGAGAGCAAGCACGAGCAGGGGGAGGGGCAGAGGAAGAGGAAGAAGCAGACTCACCACTGAGCGGGGAGCCCGATCCCAGGCCCCTGAGATCATGACCTGAGCCGAAGGCAGATGCTTAACCAACTGAGCCACGCTGGCGCCCCCTCAGGCACCCATTTGTACCGGTTAGATTGCTTGAGGTGAAATTCACTCATTAAACATGCGTTTGTGACGCTGCTTCCATGTGCCAGGTACTACTCTGGGCATTTGGAAAAACAGTAGTGAACAAGACACCTTTGCGGGTATATATATATAATGTTGAGTACCACTAAAATGGTGCAAAGAAAAATAATGTGGTCAAAGGGAATGGCTGGTGACAGGGATTGTTATTTTAAGCTGCTTGGTTAATGAGGGCTGAGGAGGTGCCATCTGATGTGAACATGAGAGAGAAAGCTGTGCAGGCACATAAGGGAGAAGAGAATTTCAGACAACAGGAGAGCCAGCGCACCTGGAGGAGGGGGAGGAGAGGGGCGGTTGGTAGGTAGGAGATGGGGGAGAGGGTGGCCTAGGGCTAGATCTTATGGGGCCTTAGAGGCCACAGGAGGGAGGCTTATGGAAGATTTTAGTGAGAAATGACTTGATCTGACCTGATGTGCTCATTCTCGCTGATACTGCAAACTTGGGAACTTAAAATGTGACGCACGTTTTATTTTTCTCACAGTTTCTAGAGCTCAGGAGTCAGGCAGTGCTTGGCTGGGTCCTCTACTTAGGGTCTCACAGGGTTTCAGTCAAGACGTTGCCCAGGGCTGGATTCTCATTCTTGTGCGTCAGCTGGAGAAGAATCCACTTTCCTGCTTGCTACTATTGGCAGAGTTCTGCTCTTCACAGCTGTAGGTCTGAGAGCTTCAGGTGTTTTTTGTCTCAGGTGTTTGTTTTGCTGCTGTTAACTTCTGAGGCTGCCTATGATTCCTTGCCAAATAGGGTTCCCTGACATGGTTGTTTGCTCCCTCACAGCCAACAAGTGGGAGAGTCACTCCCCTCCAACAAGATGGAACTAAAGTCTTGATGTAACAAACTCATATAATCACATACGTCCTGTCACCTTCGCCATAGTCTCTCCGTTAGAAGCACGTCACAGGTCGTGTTCACTCAAGGACAGAGGATCACACCACGGCATGAGCCCCAGGAGACAGGCATCTTGGGGGCCACTTTAAGTACCTGTGTGCCACCCTTGGGGTTCAGAAGAATAACTCTGGCTGTAGTCTCGGGAATTTATGGTCATGGGGAAGGAGTAGCAAAAAGGAGATCATTATCATCCAGGAGAGAAATGATGGTGATGTGTGGACTTCTAGGGTTGTAGGTGAACAGGAGAGAAGTGGAAGGATTGCTGACGTTTTGAAGGCAGAGCCAACAGGATTCGCTGATGCATTAGATATATGGATTGGGTTTCTTGGCCAAAAGCCATCAGCGTTTAAAATGTCATTGTAGGTGGGGTGCCTGGGTGGCTCTGTTGGTTAAGTGTCTGACTCTTGAGCTCAGCTCAGGTTTTGATCCCAGGGTCTTGAGTTCAAATCCTGTGCCCAGCATGGCGCCTACTTGGAAAAAAAAAAAAAAGAACAAAAGTCATAGAATACAAAAACATTTTTTAAGTTTATTATTTTTTTTAATAATCTCTATGCCCAACATGGGGCTTGAACTCATGACGCCAAGATCAAAAGGAGCACACTATTCCAACTGAGCCAGCTAGGTGCCTCTAGAATGCAAAATTTTTAATGTTACTTTAATGCCATGCGTATCACATATACACATTTTTGCCTATGACTTCCAGGAGTTTCAGGGGTTATCCTGAAATTTATCCAGTTTAATATCATATTAACATCTTTTAACAGTAATTGCATTTATTTTAACATGCATTCTAATTTATTAAATTGATATAATCAAGAAAAAAGAAAATACAGCCAGGATTATTGTGCCTATTAGCTCTTGAGGAATTGCTAGTGTAAGACAGTTGGTCTTTTACAAAATAGTGGAAGTATATGTTCCTGAAAAGCAAAATCATAAAGACTGAGTAGCAAGATGGAAAAGATTTTTGGTATATTGAGGGGACAGAAGCCAAATATGAAATTGATTGTACACAGCCAGTCCTCTTCTTTAAAGGCACACATAACAGATTCCTGAAAATGTCTGCCAGAGTCAAAAAAGAGACTTCCTGTTACAAAGTGATTTCTTTCTCAAAAATTAAAAAAATATATATATTAAATCCAGAATTACACCCTACATTTTTGCCATAGTCTTTAAGGACAGATTTCTAGCATTTTTAAAGTTCTTTATTTGGTTATTTTTGTTCACAATTGAATTCACAGTTAATGGGTGTCTTTTGGGTTTGTTTGTCTTTTTTTTAAGATTTTTTTTTTTTTTTAAGTAATCTCTCCACCCAGCGTGGGGCTTGAACTCACAACCTCAAGATCAAAAGTCCCATGCTCAGGTGCCCCACAGTTAATGGTTTTAAATCCAGTAAGCAACTCTTTAGGGTTTTTTTAGTTTTTTGTTTTTTTTAAGATTTTCTTTATTTATTTGAGAGAGAGACAGAGTGTGCACAAAGGGGGAAGGGCAGGGGGAGAGGCAGACTCCCTGCCTGAGGCTTGATCCCAGGACCCTGAGAGCATGACCTGAACCAAAGGCAGACGCTTAATCAGCTGAGCCACCCAGGCGTCCCAGTAAGCAACCCTTTGAAGCTAAGGTTTGTCCCTTTGGGACATCTGAAATATTTCTTTTACAAAATAGCTAGGAATATTAATTTACAGTGGTATCAAATTTATAAGACTTGCACTCTTCCTGTTTGATATCAGCACTTTAACTTTCCTGTATTCACTCATTTTCATAGAACAGTAAATATAAACCATAATACTTGATAACTCAAGCTTTTATAACCACAGAGCCATTTCTTTAAATGAAATCTTACCTTGAATCCTAATACGTGGAAAAGATGAGGTATAGCCGATTTGGTGCAGTTCTGCAATCAATGGGTTTGTGTGGGTTTCAGTTAAAGAAAACCTGCCATTAAATAAGTACAGTAACACGGGGTGGCGAGGAAATCTACCTGTGAGGGCGGCGGTCCCACATGATGGTGCACGTTGTTCATCGGCGGTGTCACAGTCCCAGCTGGATGGAGGCTAAGCCCGGTAAGGTGACAATGTGTGGCACACAAATGTGCAAACCCGCCTCTGTCCTTCGTGAGAAATGACTGGAAGGAAAAAGTAGAGAAAATAAGCTGTTCTGTTATAGTGTTGCAGTTATCAGTGAAATATGTTTCTTTTTTTTTTCTTTTTTTGTATTTGTGCACTTCTTATTCTTTTTCTTTTTTTTTTTTTTAAAGATTTTATTTATTTATTAGAGAGAGAGAGAGAGAGACAGCCAGCGAGAGAGGAAACACAAGCAGGGGGAGTGGGAGAGGAAGAAGCAGGCTCATAACGGAGGAGCCTGATGTGGGGCTCGATCCCATAACGCCGGGATCACGCCCTGAGCTGAAGTCAGACGCTTAACCGCTGTGCCACCCAGGTGCCCCAGTGCACTTATTTTTCTAACCTAATTCTTTGTCATGGCTTAACAGTCAGTGAAAATGGGAGGTAGAAAAAGCCAGAGGTCAACTTTTGGGGCAACCACTCCACAGTGGAAACAAGTATGTAGCTCCTTGAGGCTGACTCAGAGCCTCACTGACCCCACTAACAGCAGACCGCCAAGGGAAGGGATATGCGTGGGACTTTAGGTTGGTTCCTTCCAATTTGGCCCGTTAACTATTTTCTCTTATTACAGAAGTGACTATCTTTTGTTTTTATCAATAGAGAAAGATTAAATATTTGTAAGCACATTGGTTTATGTTCTTAAGGATTTGCCAAAATCAGGAAATACGGTACTTTATTTACTATCAGTTCTATGATTCTAAGAATGGCTAGTGAAAATTTGTGGGGGGAGGAGATCGGGAATGGGAGGAAGAAAAAATCTGGGGAAACAATAAGCAAATACATTTTTATTTGTTTCTATGACATTTCTTTTTCTGTGAGACTGAAAAGTTCTGTAGGTAATGCTCTTGCCCTGGATTGAACCAGCCGTGCTTTTGAGGTGAAAGGGTTAATGACTATGCATTTATAAACACAAGGTGTTGAATGTATAGTATTTACCTTATTTTAAAAGAAGCTTTTAAAATGGGGCACCTGGTGGCATGATGAGTTAAGTGTCTGACTCTTGGTTTGGCTCAGGTCCTGATCCCAGGGGTCCTGGGATTGAGCCCCGCATTGGGCTCCCTGCTCAGCGGGGAGTCTGCTTATCCTTCACCCCCTGGGCCTCCCCCTGCTTGTGCTCTATCTCTCTCAAATAAGTAACATCTTTAAAAAATAATAAAAGAAGCTAATCATGCACGCCTGTGAGAACAGCAAAATAAAGACTAGTTGGCAGTACCAGATGCTGGAGAAACTGGGTCTCTCATACAGTGGGAAAGCGTGGTGGGGATGTGAAGTGGTGTGTACACTCTGGAAAATAGTTTCTTAAAAAATTAAACACAAACTCACCATTTGACCCAACCAGTTGCACTCCTGGCCCTTTATCCCAGAGAAATGAAAACCTGTGTCTGCACAAAATCTTTTACCGGAATGTTCACAGCAGCTTTATTTGTAATAGCCAAAATATGAAAATAATTCGAACATTCCTCAGGAGAGTGAACCGTTAAACAAACCGCAGTACATCCATAGTGTGAAAGAGTACTCAGCAGGGGAAAACAGACTGAACTATTGACACACACAACAAATGGGACAGATCTCAAGAGAATTAAAACCGCGGTTTGTTTTTTTTTCCCCAACCTCAAAAGATTACATACTGTATGATTTCATTTATAGAGCATCCTCCAGATGACAAAACGATGGCGATGGAGAACAGATTAGGGGTGGGATGGGGTGGAGGAGGGAAGGAGGTCAGTGTGACTATAAAGGACTGTACAAGGGGTCTGTGTGGTGATGGAACGGTTCTGTATCTCGATTGCAGTGTTGGTTACACAATCCTATCCCTGACCAAATTCCATAGAACTAACACACACACACACACACACACACACACACGAAGGGTATGTCAAGTTGGTGCGATCTGATTACGACCTGTAGATTGTACAAATGTCAGCTTTCTAGTTTTAATAGAGTCCTATAGCTCTGTGCGATGTTGCCGTCGGGGAATACTAGGTGTTGGGTACACGGATCCTCTCTGTGCTATTTTTGCAGCTCCCTGGGAATATCTAGAATTACTCCAAAATAAAAAGTTGTTTTAAAAAAAGAATTCATTTGTTTCAGATTCAGATTTTTAACAGGCATTAACCCCAGCTCTGCACACTTAGTAAAAGTCTGTTGTAATACAGACTGAAAGACTTGAGTTAGCCTTATCCCCAGCTCCCGTAATTATATCATTTGGACATATTATCATATCAGCAAGAAGAGACGGGTTATCACCTTTTGAGACACTGCTGCAAGAAAAAATAGGCCACCTGCATGCCAGGGAATGAAAACTACTCTGTGTTTCTATCATTACATTTCCAGGGTTCTTTCTGGTTAATGCTCTTGGATTGCACATGTGATGTTAAAGAATGCTCTCAAAGAGGGTACATTGGTCTTACATTTCCATATTGCATGCTTCTCCGCAGGGCGAATTTGTAAATGAGTATGTTGGCGAGTTAATTGATGAAGAAGAATGCAAATTGCGAATCAAGCGAGCACACGAGAACAGTGTAACTAATTTTTATATGTTAACTGTTACCAAGGTAAAATTGCTTTTTTTTTTTGTAAGAAAAAAGGATTTTTGGTCTTTGTTTCATGGTCTTAGGTTGAACTCCGTTTCCTCTAATTTGATTTTTTTTTTCAGGAGAATGAGAACGCTTTGCAGTAGCCAGTATGCTAGCCACCATAACTTGCTAATTATTACAGGCTACACAAAGGCTGATTATTGAAGCCTTGCACATGGCATGTGACGGGACACAAGACTAGGACCAGGGTGGACATACAGTGCTTTTCATCCCGGCTCTTCTTAGTCACTGAAGGACCTGGCCCTCAGTTTCTCTATCATTGACAGAGACAATCAGCTCTGTCATGCTAAGTTCTAAAGCCCCATTAAAGTTCTGACTTAGCAAAAATTCTAACCCTGAATTGTTCTGTGTACTGAAACTTCGTGTCTGAGTTAGGACAAATGGATGTCGTCATAAGCAAAATGACAGTAAAGCTGCTAGATTAATCCATGTGCTCGTAAATCCCATTTGCCGCACGATCTGGACATCGGTTATCTTGTGTCGTTTCTTCAGCAGTCCTCTGATTTGCAGAGCACAAGAAACCGAGGTCCAGCCCTGACAGGCCATTTGTTAGACTAATCTTGTCACAGTCGAGTGAAGGGCCAAGACTAGTACCCATGTTTCCCATGTTCCAGGCTCTCCCTGAAACTGAGAGTTAAAATATCATTAAAAGTAAGAACTAGAAATTACAAGAAGTTTATTTTAACTGGTATGTCATTGTTTGACAGTTTTACAACTTTCATGAACATAAATTTCATAAACATAAAATGCCATTTATTTCCGATGGCTGAGTGGCCCTTTAAATCCACTCCTCACTGTCGGGGGCCCTCCAGCCATCTTGACGACACTCAGGAGGCTCTAGGCTCTGTCCTCCGGAGCTTATCCAGATGATCAGAGTTTGAATTCAGGGGCCAGAATGTTGAGCCTTTTACTGTGCTCTGAACGTCAGCGTAAGTAATAGAGAAGAGAGTATGTCCCATGCGATAGCCCTTCCGTCGATCAGACGTCCAAACCTTCATTCAGAGGAAAGTCTTCATGTTTCCTCCATCCCTTTTTATGGCCCACGTTCTTGTCCATGTCCCCCTGTACTGGTGTCCTCTGCTTGTTCAGAGCAGGAAAGGAGGGCTGACCGCAAGCCCTGTGCTCCCCACCCCAGGCGGCTGGCTGAACTGTGCGCTCTGGCACCCCTGTGGCCAGTTCATCGTCTAAGTAGCATTTTTCTATGGTCTGTGTCTAGAAACAAAGTTAAAAAAAAAAAAATAGAAATTAAATTCCACTTTATCTTAATTGCTTTGACTTGAAGCTCATCAAATAAAGTAGAGAACTTGGTCCCCGGCCCAGAGAGCATGCGTTGTGGGAGTTGTCAGCCGCCAGACTTCCCCTGGTGGCAAAACGCTGCTGCTCTTGACCGAGTTGGATGTTTCTGAGATTGGCTTGCGCTTGTTTTTATGTCAAAGGCTTTTATTTCTTTTCTTTCTGAAGGACCGTATAATTGATGCTGGCCCCAAAGGAAATTATTCTCGCTTTATGAACCACAGTTGTAATCCAAACTGTGAAACACAAAAGTGGACAGTGAATGGAGATGTTCGAGTTGGACTTTTTGCTCTTTGTGATATTCCAGCAGGTAAAAAGCTACTTGCTTCCCATGCCCCCCTCTCTGGGCAGGACATGCTTCAAGGTTTGATGCTCAAGTATTTATTCAAGTAAGATAGGATTATATTTGGAATTGTTATCTGCCACTAAGAAGTGAAAATCCATGTCCTGCAAAAGGGAGTTTAGCAGAGCCTTTCTGTCCTAGAGGCTGTTAGAGAATCCTGTGTCCACGACCCTCCCGAATGACTTCTCCCAATCATTGCTGTCTGCACAATATAACCAGATGTTTAAGCTTTTGTTTTCTTCTTTAAAGTATTAACATACTGTGTTAACAGCAGCTGGTTTCTTGGTTTGTGTGGGGGGGGTTTCTGTTTGTTTGTTTTGTAGTTGAAAGATCAGTCTGTTTCAAATTAGACACGAAAAGCCTCCGAAGGCCGTCATTGCTTCCATATTCCTCAGCCATTCAGCATCTTACCAGCAACACTTAGTTTCTTCTCTGCCGGGTTTGAGGGAAATGGGTGAGAAGGGAAGATCTGTAGCTAAAAGAGATAAATAAACTGCATTTCCGGGACTCGTTGTGGGCGGTTCAGGACCAGCCAGCAGCAAGCGTGGACCTCTCAGTCCAAATCCCTGGGTCTTCGGTGTGAATAGTGAATCTGCATTGTGAACTCTTTTCCGAGCATCCTCTAAAGCATTAATCACCAGAGATAGTGTAGTCGCTGCTATCCCGTGGTCGTACTGTTCATTCAGAAATTCGTGCAAATTAGCTTTAGAAAAGCAAGCTAAACCAGAACCCGCTTCTCTTGAGCACAGATTTCAGATTCTTAGTCTCTGTTACATAGTATTTGACCACTTCAATGAGAAGGATATGACAACTTTTATAGGCTGTCTTCGCTGCAGTCCCTGGTGGATGGGGATGTTTTCCTCTGTTGTTTCCCGCGCCCCCCCCATCACTTCAGTGTGGAGCACGGGTGAGGGAAAAGCCTTCCAGTCAGAATGATGTCTCTCCTTTCGTCATGCGAGCGTGTGTGTGACAGCATGTCTCTTCCCCGTGACTTGAGTATGAGTAATGATTTCTCTCATTTTAGGGATGGAGTTAACATTTAATTATAACCTGGATTGTCTGGGCAATGGCAGAACGGAGTGCCACTGCGGGGCAGAAAACTGTAGCGGCTTTCTGGGAGTGCGGCCGAAGGTCAGTTGCGCAGGGAGTTGGGAGTGAGGCTGTTGAAGTCTGTGACTATCTCAGGAAAGGGCTGGCGAATGGGTCCCGAGTTTAGATCAGAGCCATCACGTTAACTGGAGTGTAGACTCTGACTGTCCAGTGAAGCAAATCTTAGTAAGATCTGTCAGGTTCTCAAGAGGTGTTTGTATTTCTGATTGAATCTGAAGTTACCAACATCCTTTTCAAAACCTTTTTTAAAATTCACACTATACCAAAAACCACTGAATGAGCCACTTTAAAATGGTGAGTTTTTTGGTATGTGAATTCTATGTCAGGGTCCTTGCAATTTAAAAAACAAAGCACCATATTCAAAAGTCGGTGAAAGCGAAGCCTTATTTTTATTACAGTACTGTTATGGGGTAAGTCCTGCTGGTTTTTAAGTAATTGAACAACAGAGTTTAAGAGAACTTACTTAAATGAGCCTCTGGTTGTGGGAGCTCCCTTTCCATGTAGAGCCTCACTCGCTGTGTTCATCCTTCTCCCTGCCAGTCGACATGTGCGTCCACAGCCGAAGAAAAGGCCAAAAATGCTAAGTTAAAGCAGAAGAGGCGAAAAATCAAAGCAGAACCAAAGCAGATGCATGAAGACTACTGTTTTCAATGTGGAGATGGTGGGGAGCTGGTCATGTGTGACAAAAAAGACTGTCCCAAAGCATACCACCTCTTATGCCTTAACCTGACTCAGCCGCCATATGGTAAGCGAGCCTCTTGGGACCCTTTCTCTGACTCGCGTCTTTGCCAGCGAAAGGTCACCTAGAATGCACCTCCGTCTCCTTAGCGGAGCCATGGAATGGATAACGTTGAACAGAAAGTATGCTAGTGAAAACTGTCTGCGAATGTGGGGTAGGCGCGGGCCAGCGAGGATTGGGTTCTCGGCCCTGATTACCGGGGGCGGGCAGTTGGCTCCTCTGGCGTTGAGTTTGGGGCGGCAGCGCGCAGCCAGAGTCGGTAGTACATTCCGACGGAAGTTTGGCCGAAAGTTGGAGTTGGAGTCCACCGAATTCGGTGTCCAGTCAGAGCAGATGGTGGGAACTTGGGTTTTGCGTGGGTAAGCAAGACAGGCACTAACGGGGCTCTTTTCCCTGTCCCCGCCCCTCCGCAGGAAAGTGGGAATGCCCGTGGCACCAGTGCGAGGAGTGCAGCAGCGCTGCCGTCTCCTTCTGCGAGTTCTGCCCACACTCATTTTGTAAAGATCACGAGGTGGGTGCCCTGGTTCCCTCTGCTCTGGAAGGCCGGCTCTGCTGCTCGGAGCATGACCCCGAATCGCCGGTGTCGGCAGAATACTGGAGCAAGATCAAATGCAAATTGGAATCACAAGATCATGGAGAAGAACTGAGAGAATAAATGGGTGGTGATTTCTTTCTTTCTTTCTTTCTTTTTTTTTCTTTTTATGGAGATGAAAGAGAGGAAAAGAAACAAGTGAGTCGATGGCACGTCGGTGGGAGAAGGCTGCTGCCCCCCCCCCCNGGATGTCTTCGCTTTTAAAATAAGAACAAAGAGAAAAAGAAATTTTGCTAATGAGATAATTTTAAAGTCTAGGATGTGTTCCTTGGGTGTGAAAAGCAAAAGTAACCCTCATTCCTTTATTTATTTTCATTTTTGAAATCTTCGGAGAAGTGTAGTTCGGATAGTCTCTTCAGTGTACGTGTGCGTGTGTGTTTGAAGTAGCCGTTGGAGCAGGCCTTCTAGAAAGGGCTCTGATCATCTTTACATACCTCTTTGCTGAGCAGTAGGTAGGCTCACTTCTCTTTCCCTTCCAGATGTCTTTCATAGTCTTGGAGAAGGGCGCTGTGGGAGTATTGAATCTGGCCTCTTGAAAACAGAATGCCTCAGTGGATTTTACCTCTGTGGTCTTGACCTAGGTGGGCTTTATGATGTGTGATACCTTTACCTAGAAAGGTATATAGTGTGCTTTTTGGTTTTGGAGAAAAACAGAAATGGGTGCAGTCACTGAGTTTGAAATGTTTTCCATTGACAGTGGACATTTTTGATGACACGTGTTTATGTGGATGTGAATGCAGAGTTAGAATGGTCGTCCCTGTTGCTGTGACACATGGACAGAAGCAGCTAAAGGGAGACGAAAGGCCCAGACCCAGAGCTGGATCACTCAGGCATCATCCTCTGCGCGGTGTAATGGAACCCCTAGTCTGACCAGCAGGGCATTATGGGCTTTTCGTTTCCTGTCTCTGCTTCCCTCTCCTAACCAAACATTCCCTGTCCGCTGGCTGCCCGCCCAGCCGTGTTTCCTGGTGAAAACGACACAAGCGAATCACAGTTGTATCTGAGTAGGTCTTTTTGGTTTAGTTCCTCATGTGGGGGGTGGAAGGGGTAGGGGTATCCCCCGGTTCTATGTAAACAATTTCTGTTTAGTATTATCTACTAACTAAAATCGCCCCCACCGAGGAAGGGGAAGTGCTTCTACAGGGTACATGAGAGCCACACAAACACACTTCATCTTAGGAAGCACTTAGGGAAGCTCCCAAGAAGGCAGTGTTAGCAAAAATGGTTGGTTGTGACGCTTGGATCTCATAGATGCCAAGTGTACCAAGATGTCTGCCCACAAAATTCACTTGCATTTAATGCTTCGGAATATTTATATTCCAGTATTCCTTGTATGAAGTGATTAGTAATGTCAGACATTGTTGTCACACTGTACTAAGTAGAAGTCTAGGGGTAGCTTGAATGAACGTTAGCTTTCTCTGTGAATTTTGACTGCTTACAGTTGCTGGTACCTGGTGGCATTTATTTTCCCTCAAGAAGTACCTAGGAACCTTATGATGGTAGGGAGGGTAGATGCTTGGCCACATTCCTTCCGTTGTGTTATATGTGTTCCTTTTTTCTTACCAATTTAGAGTTCTTCTCTAGAAAAAAAGAAGAAAAAAAGCTGTTTTGTGCCTCTCTGTCTCTCTCTTTCTCTCTCTCTCTTAATGTAAATGTGCAATCGTACTGGATTTTCTCTTGTAAAAAAATAATGTAAAACAAAACAAACAACAACAAAAAAATCACACTACAATTCCTTTACTTAAGCTCCTAAACTGCCATTTGCCTGATTCCAGTAATTAATTCTGAGGTAACTTATTGGGCCTCCAGGAATTCTCTTGATTAGATATGGTCCCAGGAGAAAGAGCAAAATGGAAAATGCTATGTATGTTACCAGATCGAGTCGCTACCGGTAACACGCAGCACAGCACCCAAAACACTAAACTTTGCTCTTGAGCAATTATATAGTTTGATATCCTTTTAAAAAATAATTTAAGAAAATCTAGGTTTTATCATACTAACAACTTTATTTTATATATATATGTATGTGTGTGTGTATATATATATATGAGATAAATGTTTGCTTTTTTTAAACTTACTAACATGAAGGATTTCCTTTAACATTCAAAATATAACCCTTGTTGAAACCGTATCCCACATGAACTCTCTCCTTGCTTCCTTTTGGACTTAGCGCTCTTTAATACCTGACGACTTTTCTATGGTAAGCCAAGGTGCACTCTGTACACTTACAAGTACCTGCGGGTCCAGTATTTTTATGCAGCTTCATCATGTCACGTTTTGTTTGTGTTATAACAACTCTGCTGAGATTTTTTAATCTTTTTGGGGGGGGCGGGGGGTGGGGTACCTAATAAGATCGTTCTGCCATTTCAGAAATCAGGGTAGAAAACAAAACTAGCTAACTGTAGCTCTGGAGTCTTCGTCCAGGAGTGCTCTTTAATGGTCCAGAAAGTGGTTTTAGTCCTGCCAGCTCCGAGGAGCTCTCCTCACACCTGCGTGGGGTCACCACCGACCTGTTTAATGTGTCTGCAGGCGGCAGGCTGTGCAAGCAGTAGGGGGAGAGAAAGCTGCGCTTTCTGCGTGCACATTTGCCTGCGCCTCGCCAATGAAATGGTCCAAAGGACGTGTTGCTCTCTCATAGTCTGTAGATGGTATTTGTTAACTTTTAAATCTGTATGTGGTCAGAGCATAAATGGTTGGGTTTTATTGTCCAAAAATGAAATAACTTAAAGCATCATGAGATAATGGTGTTTTGTTTTTTTTACCCTCATGTTAATTCTTTGAAAGAAGAAGTGAATGTAAAATTTTTGATAATCAGCGTAAAGCTTCCGAAATCAGATGGGTAACACCTAGAGAGGAAATCCTGGGCGGCTTTCCAGGCATGCGCGGTGCAGGCAGGGCTGGAGGGGGCCGGCGCGGAATCAGGGGGCCTGCGAGCGCCGGCTGCGGGGCGCTGGGGGCGCTGGCTGCCGGCGGGGTGGCCAGCCCTTCATTCCTGGAAGGCCAGCGCAGCTGGAGGAAGTGAGTCACTTCCTTAATACCTAATCAGGGCTAGACTCAGGAGGGAGGTGGGTTTTATTTTCATCTTTATTTTAACAAGTTCCTACTCTACCTTAATTCTCAAAAATGATCTGGCCTAAGCTATAGAATAGGCCGACTTTTAGAATCCCTGAAACTCGGAGCTATCTGTGTGTTCAAGTCAGGAACAAATGTAAAAACTATAATAATAATAATAATAGTAATAATAGTAGTAGGTGGGTGGCGGCTCCCAGCTCCCTTCTGCCATTTCCACATAAGACTTGGAAGCGTGCTTGTAAATAATGCTTTGAAATTCTGAGATAATCATGTAAAGGACTCTCAGAGAGGGCAGGCTGTTGGACACGTGTCTTTCCTGGCTCTTGAAGTAGTTTCTTCTCGGCCTCGTTGCACGGTTTGTGTTCCAGGCGGGGTCCGACCCAGAGCTGCAGTCCGGACGGCAGAGAGCAGCCCGACCGAGGGTCGTCTCCGGACCCCCAGGATCCGTGGCTGGCCCTTCGTGTCATTGTTAAGTACAAGGCTCTTCCTTTAGCATTCACCTTTAAGTCAGGGGGCTGCCACGTGCCGTGTCCCAACCGGAAGAGGAAGCAGGTGGCCGCGGAGCTTCCTGCGCCAGCCGCTCACGCGGGCTGCACTTCTGGGCGCGGTCCGGTGACGCGGGGAAGTTGCGGTAGGGCCGGGTGGCGCACGTTTCAACTTCCTGAGTTGTCCCAGGGGCTGCAGACACAGAGTGATCACTCGGAACGATTTCCGTTCGCCTAGAGCCACTTACAGTTGGTCCCCGGTTGTCTGTAAACCAAGGGTAGAACTCGCCTCCGTGTCCAGCTGAGCTGGGGAACAGATCTAATTAGACGGCTTTGCCACGTATTCACGAATATTGAAAAGTTGGAAATGTGTATATACCGAAATCTACCGACTTTTCCCGGGGGCGGGGTACAGGGAGAAAAGGGGGTTCGAACAGGGTGAGGGAGGGGGAAGGATAATGTTTACCACAGGTACGAAGTAGTCACTTTAACATTGAGACCTCTGCCTCATTGAATTCAGGTTTTTTAAGTACTTGAAACTCTTCAGATTCCCCTTATTTTACAGTTATTTTTAAATTTATGAAATAGAAATCCTTGTTTTATATACTGTTTTGAAAACAAATAGCCTAGTCTCTTGTCCTCTTAGACTTGGATTAAAGGCGAAGTTCTGCGAATGGGAGCGCGTGTCCGCAGCAGATAGCTCAGATTTCGTGTACACAGTCGAGGAAGAGACTCTTGCATGAAATACCAGCAGCATTTTTATGAGTATTTCCCACGTGTGTTCTTTATTTTGTCATTTTGTCAAGCCTTTCCCCATGCACCTTTTCTTTCCTTTTAATATATATGCCTGTGTAGGGAAAAACAAGAATTTGCACTTACTTTACACTCCTGAAACACAGGGTGTAATCTGTGTGTTTCAAAGACCATTTCCGTTCTTTTCTCCGTCAGTCCATTGCTTAAGTGACAAGTTCAGGTGCTTGTGGCACAGATGTGTGAAGTGGGGGGAGGAGGAGAGCGGCCTGCCCTTCAGTAGCCTGTGAAAATCAGTTACGCGTAAGAAAAAGGGAAAAGATGAACAGTTGCCAAAGTCATTTATTCAGTCCTTAGTTTTCTTATGTGACCTTTGCATCTGCGAATGGCGAGCAAGCCCCCTCAGGTGCCGGTCCTTCCCCTCCCGGCCTGCCACAGCCCTCCGCCGGGTGCTCGAGGCGCGGTGTCCACCAGATCGCCCAGGGGAGGTATATATGAGGTATTCTTGTCAGGTTAGGAGTGGACTGGATACAATTTACTTTTTTACTCTGTTGTCATTAATGCTCTTTATCTCCTTTGTGCTGTCACATACCCTCTGTTAAAAAGAAAATCACATTGCTTCCGATGACCAAGATGCTAAATGATGATTACAACTGGCTAATAAGATCCTTTTTCTATACAAGGGTGTGTGCATAATTGGAATTGATATGAGAAATTCATTTGTAACCACTTGTGATATTGCACAACAAACACACATACCTACAGATTCTGTTTTCTTTTTCTTGTGATCTTTATGATAATGACCTTTGTAGATTGGTTTTTTCTGTACTTTGTTTATCTGTAATAAACTTTGTAGATCCTGTGAAATGTTATTTTGCCTAAATCACTTGAGACTTGAGTCTTTAATAACAAAGCATCAATATTCACTAAAGTCAATCTCTTTTTGAGTTTCTGTGACTTGGCTAGAAGCTCTTGACACTAAGGGATTAGTGTTCATTTTCCCTGGAGGGTGTTCCACTAGGGCATTACTGTATAATGACTTGATGTTGCCACATAGACTTCAAGATACATGATATTTTGGGGATTTTGTTGATTGGCCTATGTTTTACTGCATAGTGTGAAACGTGTAAAGCTTGGTTAACCTGTATATATATAGCTTATTGTTGACTAGTTACAGTGGATTTAGGATTGCCTGTAATTTGAAGCTTCTTACTACTGTGTGTGCTGGTAGGAACATAAATTTTTGTACATTATATTTACTGAGATGTTGCCTTTTTTTATTTTACAAATACTTTGGAATTCAAATGTGTTTTTTGCTTCCGTAAGGATTAATTTGGAAAGGTTCTTAATGACATTCCACTGACTTCAGATTTTTGCTTGAGATTGACTTCAATAAATTGTCCTGAATGTTCCAAATTAAATCGTGGACTTGTTCATTGCCTGTAGTTTCTTGCCTCAACTACTGGACAGGAGGTCATAATGGGAGGGAGGGCACCGGCTGCCGGGCTGGGTGACCCGAGACGTGCACCCCCGGCCGCGGAGGCCTGCGGCACAGCGAGGTCCTTCAAAATGCTGCTGTGCCGCCGGTTCACTTGGAGCCGGAAACGTGGGGTTTGGTCGCGTTTTCACAGAGGGAAAAGGTCCTTGGAGAATGTCGCTTCTTGCTTGGCGTGGTAGGAGACCGGGCGAAGGGCGGGAAGGGGAGGTGTGCCTCCCTTCCATCCGGGCGGTTTACCAGACCCGACGGTGGCCCGCAGCGTGGCACTGGGGGCACTGCGTGCGCTTCCTTCCCCTTGCAGCCTGGGGCTCCGAGAGCAGCGCGAAGCCGCCCCTCCCTCTTCCCCGCGGCCGGGATCGCCGACCTGCCCGCCCGGGAACGGGTGCAGTTCCCCGGGCCCG